>NW_015113891.1:0-71593 GCF_001443285.1 Poecilia latipinna | reverse complement strand
TTGAAACCATTTTCAAGTAATATAATGGTAATGGAATGATACATTCTCAAAGATCATGAAACTTTAATTTCTAAAGAAGATTTTAAATATAAAAAAATAAATAAAACAACAAATAAATGAATTATGGCATAAACAAAGACCTATGCACAAGACTGAAGACTTTTGTCATCCAGCTTTTGGTAGAAAGAAAGAAAAACAATAAATCATGCAAATGAAAATGATTGAGCTTGTTTTAATTTATTAAGTGATTAAATGATTTATTGCAACAGGCCTGCATATTGACTAAATCAAAATTAAAAAATATCATGCAGATGCATTTTTCAGAACAAGTATTTTTCTCATATATGAATATGGAGTGTCTGTCCAAATATAGACTCAGAATGAAAACCAAAGAAACCCACTTGACTCTGTTGGGTTTTGGGTTTGTCGCTTTGTCAGCTTTGATCCTCAGGAACTCGCCTGACCTACCTGCTGGCATGCAAACACCCTAATCCCATGTCACATATCATGAGCAGCAGCAGTTAACTAAAGAGAGTTGGCATGAAATGGAGAGACGGTCTGGTTAAGCTGTGGTTACTGACTGACAGGCACAGAATTAGAGCAAAGGGTGGTGCTGGAAGGAGGTCTCAACCGTCGGCTCCGTGTTGCTTTCACTGATTCTTTAGAAGACATTCAATTGTATTTTTCTACTAAATTCTTTCAGCTGAATCTAGATTCACAGTTTAGACCAGATATTTATACACTCTGGGTCATTTTTTCTCACTGCTGAACATTAAATTCGACTAAATGTTCCCTCTTTTATTTCAGGAGGTCAGAATTGTTTATTGCTTTCTTCAAATTCAGAAGCTTACCCAAACGACTTGGGTCAAACCACACAGATTTTCTATGAGGCTAGTAACAGGCCTTTGTGATCCAAACATTGACTTCGTTCCCCTTAAGGCACGTTTTGACTAAGTTAGCAGTAATCTTAGGGTCATTGTCTGTTAAGAAGACCCATTTGTGCCCAAACTCAACAACTTTGCTGGCAGACTGAGATGCTGCCTGAACATGTCAACGTATTTGTTTCTCATGAAACCATTTATCTCAGTCTCAGCTCGGTTAATGTGAGCTCTGGCGCAGTTTGAATGGATATGTGAACGCCAAGCAGAGTGAAAACTAGAGCTGGAATGGTTTATCGAAAGAGTCAAAGATCTCAATTACTAAACTTCCTTGAGACAAATCGTCTGCCTCGGAGATATACAGAACCAAAACAAACGTGACAATCTAGCGCCAACGGGAGAAATGACTTGTGTCGTTTTGGGGTTTTTTAACCAAAGATTAAAAAAAAAAAAGGAATCCTCCAACCGCTAAAATCTGACGCCACTCTATTTTGTTTATATTTTGTGAGCTCAAGTCTTCTTCAGAGGTTTTTGTGTCATTTCCTTCAGTGGTCTTGATGCAGCGCCGCCACAGGTGAGGACTTGAGCATGTTTTCAAAGAGTTTGGTTGGTTTGACAGTGCAGTGTGAAAGCGAACCGCAGCAGCTGAAAATGTAACAAATGTTGCTATTTTGGCCCTCAATCAAACCAAGTCTACTGGACTATCGGGTATAAAAACAACTTCAGAAACGGTAAAAATTTTGTTGATCTGGTCTAAAAACAGAAACACGTCATTTTTCCATGTCAGACGGTGAGAGAATTGGGTAAATGATCAGTTTCCAACCAAATTTTCCTTTTGTCTTATAAAACAGTTTGCACAGTAAATAACAGTGCAAACTGATTGGACCTACAAGTGATAATCGTATTTGTCCTGAAAACTGAACAGAGATCAACATTAATTGATAAAGGGGGACTTAAATTGAAACCTTTCCAACTTATTTTTCCTTTATGACCACCTAAACAACACAAATTAGAAGAATACCAGCAGTACAATCTCAACCAGCTCAAATAAAATTGGAAATAAAGTTGTATATTTTTTCCTAAAATCTGCTTTAGAGTTGCTGATACAACGCAGTCAGCTCGGTTTGGGTTTGAGCCCTATAGGAACCTCTCCATCATGATGTACAAAGAAGAGAATGAGGCAATACAAAACATATGTCAGGTCAAAAATGTTGTGGAAGTTACTGTGATGGGCTGTCTGGGATTCGGGCTGTAAACCCTGGAAAGACTCAAACAAAGAATCCTTGTTTGCTTTCAGATCAGCTTAAATCGCCATAATCCCATCAGAGGTCATGACTCACCATTAGCCCTGAATATGACTGCAGGAGCCGGATGCATTTAACTGAAAGTCAGCATAATCAGAGCAAGTCATCGTCCATCAGGTCAGTTTGCCCCTTGCAGATAATCATGTCTAAATGTCAAATCATCTTGTGATGCTAAATATTTGCATTCTGAAGCAATTCTGGAGCCAGCTGGTGGAAATTGTGAAACATAAGACTTTTAAGAGAGGATGTAGCATTAAAAGTCATTCAGTCTTTATTGCAACATAGACTTTGGCTGGTATTAGGTTAAAGGTTTACCTTCACTGCTTGAAGCTTCCTCACTATTCCAAGTTTTTTTCCAGGATGTGGTTTTCATCCGCTTGTATCAAAGTTAATGAGTTTCTCAAGGTAACCTTGGGGCAATCCTGTAACTTTATTCCAATTTTCCTCTGCATGGAGAGTCACAGAGGGGCCAGGTAACAAAAAACAAACAAAAAAAAACCGCCAGGAGCCTGTGACCGACATGAGACGACAGGATCTGTTTACCCTGCAGAAGGAAAACAGGACCTACCACGGTGTCTGAGCAGGCATAATCAGACGTGTGCCTCACAATGGGCTTATTTACATCACAACTACCGTGTGTCTGTGTGTTTGCATGTGTGCAAACTCTAAGACTTGGTGTTATGGTACACAGCTGCAGAAAGCTGGTGTCTTCCTCTCCCACGGCTACAATAAACACTTTCAAACTGCAGTTCAGAAGTAATAGAGAACATATGTGTGAGTCTGGGAGCACCTTCTATAAACGACGCCTTCATCTGAGAGACAGTGTGATGTAATATTAGCTTACAGCTATTTACTGTTACATCCAACATACCGTGTCTTACACATTCTGTCACATTACAACACAAGTTTTAATGTGTTTTGTTGGAGTTTTATCTGACCAAACATATAGCAGCATATACAGACGTAATCCAAAAATGTGAATATGCATTATGAGTCTCATTTGTCGGATTAAAAGTATATTTCGAAAATGTGTTTATTTAAAAACAAAGTAAAAACAGAAAAATAATAATAATCCAAATAGTCATAACAACTGACATGCAACTTTACACAAATTGTTCAAAAGAGAGCGATAAAAGATTAAAAGGCATTATGATTTTCTGCCCCTCTTACAACAAACTTTAAGCAGGCATTAACATACTTTTTGTTAAGCTTACATTTCTGTTTTATTTTCTTCTTAGCTTAATGTACTATTCCATTTTACGTCATGTTTTCATTATCTATACGTGGAAAAATCAGAAATAAAAGCTATAAACGTACATCTGTGTGTAATTAATCTATATTTTGTGCTTTACTTGGAGACAAAGTTCTTAAAATAAATAGACTTTTCAATAATATTCTAATTAAATGTGTTGTTTTATATTAAAAAAACATTAAAATGCAGCATGCATTTTTTTACTCTTCACTTTTATATCCCTAGATAAAATTCAGCGAATCTTAATTCTTTAATCTCTGCTGAATTTCAGCTTCTCTTAAATAAATTTAATAAACAAATGAAATTACGAAGACTGAGAAACATGCCAGACAGGTCAGGAATGACGTCGTAAAGTCGGTTCAGGTCACAAATGAAGGCAAAAGAGAGCATCACACCTGGTTTATACCGGAGTCTCACCACATTAGTGTCTGTTGTTTCAGTCAGTCGTACATTTCCTTGTTTTTATAAGACAGAAGACCAAGGAAGGCCCAACAGGAAAAGTAGCAAAGAAGTTTGAAAGCGTGTCCATTTTTATAAGAATATTCATGGTTGTATATCAACAGAAGTTTAAAAGACTTGTAAAAACATATAAAAAGTAACACCCACAACAGCCCAACCTTCAAGTTAAATTTGTATTAGGAAAGCACTTCCTCTATAGATTCTTCATCTGCTACTAATCGTTAAATAAGGACAGACTGTGAAATCCACTGCTTGAAGACAGGAAATGTGGTAAACACCTCAAGCAAGAACATAAAAATCATATAGACACTCCTCAGGTCTGAATTCTCTAAAAACATCTTCAAACTGAGAAGCAGCCAACATGGTAACTCTGGAGGAGCTGCAGTAAGTTATAGCTCAGGTGGGGAAATATCCTGACATCAACATTTAGTCGTTTACATCACACATTTTTATGTAAAAGTGGCAAGAAGAAAGCCAAAAGGAGTTCTCAAGCCATGCAAGAGAATCTAAAAGCAGGGTCTGCTTTCAGTTTTATAATTTAATTCTTTTATTGATCATGTAAATATATATATATATATATATAAAAAATTATTTTGTCTAATTTCATTTGGCAAAAAATGTTGAAGCATTTAAACTAACAATGTAAGTAAAAAGGAACATAAGTTCAGTACAACGGGACGGATCATTTATTCTGAAAATTACAAATTTAAATTTTTCACACCTTCATGTGTTTCAGATAAAAACAAACATGCAAATTTTGTACCAATTGCCTTTACATTATGAGGCTAAATGTTTACATTTACTGTAAATAAATTCAAATTTTATGAATGGGAATAATGCATGTACATGCATTTATCCATTTCTTGATTGATAAAGCAATGCTTTTATTAAATTTTGCAGCTGAAAGCTTTAAAACTTTCTAAGAACCTTTCTCAGACAGAAACAACTGAAACGTTAGGTAAACTGGAGGGCATTTGGTTCTTTTGGTTTTCCACAATTACAGGCTTTTGTGCTCTTGGGTGACACGATGTTCACCTAATAATAGCTGGGACATGAACTCCACAACAAGAGATGGAACATGACTGCAGAAGTAGTTTGCCTTTCATTAGCTGGGACATTTTGATCAGAGGTATCATTACTTTGTTCTGGAGCTTTAAAGGTGACCTTTTATGCTTCCTTGAACAAACTAGGATAAGTCTATGGGTGATACAAAACATCATTCTTATATAATGAGATTTTAGTGTGTTCAGTTCTGCCTATTTTGAGTCGTTTTAGTTGTCACTTTAAACCCGAATGAGATAAAGCACACATAAATATGGCTGCGAACAGATGTGTAATTTTACAGCCATACATATTTGACTAGCAGAAGTGGGGCCTCCTGCACAACCAACAAGAATGGAGAAAGTGGTTTCTGGATGCCCAGTCAACAGCAAAACATGTCTTTTCCAGCAGCAGTAAAACAAGTTGAAAAAAATCCTGGAGTTCTGCTTAGGTTGCTAGGTAATGGACTGAGTTTCTGGGGTTACTAGGTGAAAGGTCAGTGCCTGCTGGAGGTTTTTGAAATGGTTCATTTTCCAGACACCAAGAAATATAAATTTATTGTCAAAAAAAACAAACAGCTGGATTTCTTAAAATAATTTTTTACAGCTGGGATGTTTCTAGAAGCTGTAGAAACCCAAATGGAAGCATTTATGCAACATGTGAATTTTGCATAATATGTCCCCTGTAATGTGAAACAGTTTGTGTTTACTTCCTCTTACCTCTGTCAAAGCGTGAAGCTGGCCCTCGTGGACGCACACTCCCTTAAACCTGGAAAAAAACGACAAAGATTTTGAAAAAGCTTAGAATAATCTAGGTTTTTCTGGAATATGTAAACTGAGAAACCAGGCAAGACTGAACAGGTGACTGCTGTAGGACTGTCTGCTAAAAGTGGGATAATAACAGCCCATCTGCCTCACCTACATTCTTCCCATTTCTACCTTTGCCTTGCCCATCAATTTCCAGACCTAATAAATCTAACCAGCCACTTCAGAACTATTTATTTAACCTGAAGTTAGGGCTGAACAATCAAAAACAAAGGTCATGTTCTTCAACTCACCAGAGACACAATGTGCAACAAATGGACAAACTTTGTTCATGAGCTGCTTTGAGGGCTTCATAACACTCGAGGCAAAGAAAAGGTCACATTTCTGGGTCTTTGCTGGATTTTTTAGCAAACAATGACTCCACAGTGTGTTTGTTCACACAGAGAGACAAACATACAAGGCACGCTCAACAAAGATCACTTTGTACAAGATGTGTGCATGTGAGGGAATGCACACAGAAGAATATTTATGCATGTATGTGCATGCTTCGTCCACACACTCTCCCACCCAGAGGCTTAGAGCAAGAAAAAAAAACTATATTTCGATCATTTTTGTTTTTCTATTGTTTAATTCAACATTCACTATAATTGTAGATTATAAAATTAAAATATTTAAACAGGTGCCAAGAAAAAAAGCTTGGCAGGATGTTTACAGCATCTTAATTAGGAGTAACTTCTGGGTTCAGACTCAAGATTCTGTTGTTTTCTACAAAGTTCTGGCCAGATGTTTACGTACATGCATGATCAGTGGATATTATAATACCACAAGCAAATTAAATATAAATTAAAAATGAATTTAACTTTGATATCCTTACGATGGTAAAAAGATTTTTTTTAAATCACGAATATTTACTGTAGACTTCCAGTTATACATCAAAACAATCAGCTCTTCTCAGTAGAAATGTTTGGTTTCCTTTCAAAAACCAACCAAATTTAAGAACTTAAAGCATAAGTGTTCGATTTAAATGGGATTAATGATATTCCAGAAGTTTTTTTTTTTTCTGCTTTAAACATAAAAATCCTTTTGATTTGCGTTTGTGATTATTGGAACACCAATTTGTGTCCATTTCCAATCATCTAGTTGTCTATTTTGGCGGAGGTTAGGTAATCCTCCATTATGCCCCACAGCATGATGTTGTCACTACCGTGTTCAATCTTTGTCTTCTTAAAAATAGCATAGATGTAAAACTAGCCTCTGTCCTCTGTGGACATTATTAAACATTAGTGGCTCCTGGACAGATCCTTAATATTCTAATTAATCCTGTCGCAATAATCAGTTAAGCATGAAAAATTAGGATGAGCTTAATAATTTCGATTTTGATTATTAATATTTTATTAATGGCAATTTTGTTTACAAAGAAGTAATAATCGATTTCATTTGAAGTTTCGGTTTTGTGTTTCTTTTAGTTCCTTTTTATTTATTGTTTCCGACTTATGTTTTTTAATTTTTGATATTTAAATGTCCTCCAGTTCCAGTGTGAAGTTTTGTGAACAAAATATAAAATTATTAGTCTTTGAGGGGGACAAACTGGCATTATTACATAATTATCATTATAGTAGCTGAAAATTGTTTCAAAATGGCAATATTATCGTTTATCGCAATAATTTCCAGGGCAATTTATTTTCCAGGAACATTTGTTATTGTGACAGGCCTAATCCTAATGAATTTTTCTTTTGTTTGAAGGAGTCAGTTTAGGTCAAATGTTTGAAAGTTTGGGTTTTCCAACAGAACTACATCTCCAAACACATCAGAACTGTGTTAGGAACACACAACCCCACAAGCTTTTTGGCTCAGCAGCATTATTTTCCCTTTGAGGTTTTGATCTGAAATTCAATAACATGGAAGCCATATTACGTAAAAACACTTGTCAATTTCCTCAAGCAATCAATTCTTAGATTCAATAAAATGCTGACATAATTGTTTAAAGGCTTTTCCTCGTCTGTAATGACATAAAAATGTAATTCCTGCTTTTTGTCTCCAGGCTTCTGGTGCAACTCTAAAACAAATTGTCTCCGCGTTTGGTACGTTTTCTAGTTCTCCCAATGGAAAACTGTTCATCCCCACAGGGGGTCATGAGCTACAGAGAGACTACAGTGGTGACAAAACAGGCTGGTGGAAATGTTTTGAGTCATTATTTATATGGAGCGAAATTATAACCAAGAACACGGTTTGTTAAATTCCAAAAAACATTCAAGTTTTTACATTGTGGTTAAATTACACTTTAAAAGTCAGCTGCTGTTGCGACATAATGAATTAACAAGTTCAACGAAGTGGAAAATAATCACATTATTTTCTTAGCTTTGGTTAAAAGCAGCATTAATAGGGATCAGTAGCCTCTGTAGTCAGATTGTTGATTACCTCAGTATGTTTGGATGGCAGAGTCGATTCATGAGCTGGACTTCTCTCAGCATGTTCGCCCTGTTGCTGCTGAGTTTGTTCATCTTCAGAGCCATGACCTGGTCTGAAGCGCGATGACGTACCTGAAAGACAGAACGGCTTCATTTAATGCTCAAAGACAGGCAAACATGTCAAAACAGATTATTATATTGCATAAATTTTAGCCACAGTAATGGTAAAAAGGGTTTTATGCACCAAAAGACAGATTTTTAGGTGCTAAAATCTGCTCTCAGTAGAACAAAACAGATATAACAGAATTATTTAACTAAACAGCAAAAATCAGTTTAACACAATGCCAAACTCAACTCAGAGAACCAATTGTTGCAAGCCTTCAATCTGGGAAGAGTTAAAAGGTCATCTATAAGCAATCTAAAGTCCATGGTGTGAAACATTATTCACAAGCATAAAACATTAAGGACAACTGGCGATCTCCCCAGCAATTTCTCACAAAGACTGCAGCATGCAGTGCTAAAAACATCCCATAAAAACAAAGAGTTCCCAGTCTCTATGTGCCTGTTAAATGTCAAACTTCATAATGGTATAATGAGAAAAAGTCAGAACAAATATGAAGAACCCAAATAAATAGCTAAAACATTTGGAACAATGTTCTAAAGAGAGAAGGGAACAAATGGAGGTGCTTGGCCATAATGTGCATCACCATATTTAGAGAAAAGCATATACAGAACAAACTTTTGAAACCAACTGTCAAGCATGGTGACGGAGGAGTAATGATATGTTTGGCTCCGACACGACTGGGAACCTTGCATTCAATTGAGAAGTCAAACAGCATGTATTCAATATGAAGCAAGCGTATATTAGCGTTAAAGGAAAAATGTTTATCCAACACCAGCGCAACACCAGCTAGCTTTAGCGTTCACAACAGGCTCCACTGAGGGGAACTAGCTGCAGCTTAACAGAGAGCAAGGGAGAGGGTGGTAGCAGCACGTACGTGAGGATGATTGACAGCGCTAAGACCCTCCAGCTTTAAACCCGACTTGCATAGCGATTTGCACATCGGTGTGCGTTTGTTACTGAAACTGCGTGAATATGGTTATGTGGTCAATACGAGTGGCTGCTATATAAATTCAGTCGATTTAACATTTATTTATTTTACAGGAACACATACAATCCGTATAACTTTTTGTTTATTGTGTTATGTTTTTATCATGTAAAACAATTTGAACTGCCTTGTTGCTGAAATGTGCTCTACAAATAAACTCGATTACAGTAAAAACTGCTTCAAATTAGTTTTTTTTAAGCCTTAGTTAACATACAACCTTGGCTATGCTAGTTTTTAAGTGTGATTTCCAGACAGGAAAGCTAATGCTCAAATGCCAGCTAACTTTTCCGCTAATGCTATACATGTGTCCTAAAGTCTTTAAATTCAGAAATCTTCTTTTTCTGATGGTAAAATATTCCAATGCTGTGCTGCTGTCACAGTTCACTGCTCTTATGTTTTAGTTTAAACTAATGATGGTTGCAGAAAAGACCTTGGCAGCATGTTAAAAACTCTTCTGTGAGTAAAACTTGCTAAGCACATATTTAGCACATGCAGCGAGATGCTAGAGGAAGCAGATAAAGAAGGCGACACAAACAAACGAAATGAGGTTAGCCACTGCTGACCATCCATGATAACAGAGTGCATGTGTCATTTTCAGAGCCCTACAATCAATTTAGTGTTGTTGTGCACTGGGAGCATCTCAGTTTTTAGATTGCGGTAGCATCAGCATTCATTTATCTATGGCTGACTGGACTTGGGTGGAGGTCACCGCAGAAAGATGTTGATTGCAGCACCATGCCAATTTTAAAGCCTTTAAGGTTTGCTCTTAAATGCACAGCCACTACTCGGAAATGTTACATTAACCACATTTCAAATGTTACAAAACGGCATGAACAAGAAGGATGTCCTTTGAACTAGTCAAAAAATGTCAAAAAAGCCCATTTCTTCACAATCTTTGAAACAGTGAGGTAAAAATAGATCATACCACCACAAAAAATGCTGTACATTTAAATTAACTGATGATGCATGTAGGCAAATAGGAAATATCAACCTACAAAACCACTGAGAGGCGCTCACAACGTGACTGTGCTTCTGTGGACAGACACACTCATCTACCTACATTTGCTAACTCATTTCCTGGAAGCAGAAACATTTATAGATCGAGATGAAACTAATCTGACACGACTGCGCCAACACCTCTATCTACTTCAGACAGAAGGTTTAAGAGCAGGAAATTATTTAACAATATCAAAAATAAATGCAAACAGTTACATATCTATGACATGTGTATTTGTTTGTACAAAATTAATTGGCCTACAAGTCAGAATAATGACATATTCTATCTATTTTAATGTCTTCCTCAAACACAGGTACAGTAACACAATGAATAGGTGGCATCATTTACAACAGAAAGCAGAACTGACAGCTACACAAAGGTAAAATGAACTGCATTTGTTTCAATGACAGAAGTTAGGAAAAATATAAACGTGCAGTTTGAAAGAACGGCAAAGGTTTACTACCATTAGTTACAGGATATGACAGCGCATTAGGGCTACTGACGATAGACAGAAAAAGGAGAAGTAAAGAAAAAACAAACAAGAACATTTCTGGGTCTGAAGAGTCAAACATTTGCTAGAAAAAAAAAATTTATGAGTATGAGATCCACCTCACAAAATTTGGTAGAAAGAACAAAGGCATCTCTGAGACCGGAAGGTCAAAAAACTGCTAGAAAAAAATTCAAAATTTGAGATTAAAAGAAAAAAGACAAAGAAATTTGATATTAATATTATTAGAGTTTTTAATAATAAATTTAATAAATTTTTAAAGGGCTAAAAAATTTACTTTTGAAATTCAGAAATTTCAATATTTTAATTTAGAAAATTAGATTAATATCAACATTTCTGAGTATTTCTAGCAAATTTCTGACTTTTAGAAATTTCTGAAAGTTTTGAAAGTTGAAAATGTTAAACTTTTGAAACAAAAATTTTCAAGATTAATTCCAAAATGTTTCTATATTTTTCTACCAAATTTTCAACTGTTCAAATACAGAAATTCCCACCTTTTTTTCAAAGAAAGATTTTTTGGTGGAGATTTACTAGTACGCCATCGTAATAGGATCATGGATTCATATAATCAGAGATTCCTGTACCCGCTCCCCCCCGCTCTCTCTCTCTCTCTCCTTCTTTCTGGGTCTCATCCACAGACAAAAATCTCTCTGTTCAAGTTCAAAGGAGGGGGCTTGGCTATAAGAGGCGACAGTCTCCACCACAGGGCAGCAGAAACAACAGATGGCCCTGAAGGCCTTCTCCCCCATATCTGTCTATCCTCCTCCGACCCCCCGTTTCTCGCTCTTCACATCCCCCTCCTCCCTGTTTCCATGTGTTCCTGATTCTCCTCTTCTTCTCCGCTCTGTGGCTTCAAACAAACCATGATGCCCAATCCTAATCATTCCCTGCAGTAGTAGTAGCAGGAGTAGTAATATCTTTCTTTCCCATCTTCCTCTGAAGTCTCCCCCCACCTCTGTCGGCTCTCCTTTCAAGTGGAAAACTTAACCCCTTTGTCCATCCCCTCCAAACCCTCTCCTCTAATTTTTTCCACCCTGCTGAATCCAAGATCCGACCGACCTCTTCCACACAAACTCCTCTTCATCTCCATCTATGCCTTCCTTTGTACTTGCCGGACACCTAAAACCTCATCTAAACCCCCCTTTTTCGTCTCCCTCACCTCAGTTCACTAACATCAGAGGTTTTTCTCTTTTGTTTCCGCTTCTCTTTTAGCTCAAGCCTTCATCCTCATTATTTGCCCCATTTTTCCATACATATCTCCCTCCTTTGAGTCCAAGCATTTCGACAGCACAATGTGTTCATCTTCATTCCCATTTGCTTTCTTGTCAGTATGCAGATTCTTTTTTTTTGCAGTAATAAGACCATTAGTCACAGGAATTTCCCACTAGACTGAGGTGGTACCTATATTTAGTGGATCATGAGGGTGTTTCACCTGACAAAGAGAGGAAGGCGAAATGTTAGGTCATAAATGTCTCACACTAAGAATGAGAGTAAAACCCAGCCACAATGACATCTGGTCCTATTAAATTTCTCAGAATTGGTTTTAATAAAAATCTGGAGGTGTTTTTTTAAACCCATGTTTTACTTTTATTAGAGTCAGAAAGGGGGAATCCAACACTAAAGGGGGTATTATGTACTTTCCAAGCACATAGTGCCATTTTACAGCACAATGAAGCAGGTATGTTACCTTCAGTTGTTTTTAAAATTATTTACATATCAAACACAACTAAAACAAATTTGATTTTGCAATTTAAATTGGGCCTCTGTCTCTTTAAGAATCTCCTACTCTTTCCAACACTCCCCCAATCAGCACGTCATCACAACAATGCTTCTCCATTATGCCGTTTACAATCATTGTAGTTTGTATTGTAGACCTGAAAATACGTGTCAAACTCAAGGCCCGGGGGCCAAATCTGGCACGCCATAAGTGTTTTTTGTAGCCATCTAGACTTTAGTGGGACACAAAAATAAATCATGATAACAGTTGTGTGCTGGTGGTTTTTATATTAATGTGAAAAGATGTTCAATATTATTTAATTTTAAGAAGAGATCATCAAATGCAGACATTTATCAATATTTTACCAGTTTGTAAATTTATTATTTTATCAATGTATTCTGCTGAAAGACATTTGTGATCTTGATATGATTGACACCCATGTCTTAAACAACTGCTCTAAATATAAACATGTAAACTAGCTGTTGTTCAAGAGGAGACCTTACCTGACTTTTGAACACAGTTGCCTTACTTTAATGGCGTGTGTTACTGTCTTTCGCATTTTGAAGAGAAAACAAGTGAAATGGGCCTCTGTGTCCAGATGCCAATGATGATTTTGTTCAAAACAATTATTTCAGAATTTCTCTCAAATCAAAAGGTTGGATTTTTGAAAAATGTTCCAGAGTGAGATTTTGCTACAGCAGCAAAAGTAGAATTTATTTTTATATATTTATGTCATCTTTTCCAAGGATAGCAAATATTGTGGAGGGCAATAAATGTGTGAAAAACAATGTTGAGAAAATGTTTAAAAAAAATTATTTACATCAGAGAATGATGCAACAAAATCAAAATTACGTGCAATTTTGTGCAACTCTGCTTTATTCTAAAGACTAGCAGCCATTACACTTTGTTTATCTAAACCAAAATCGTTCTTATAAATTTTCACTCAGACAGGCTTCCAATAACTCAGCAAGTGGTAAGTACTGTGATAGATGACAGTTTGTAAAACAAAGTCAAATTTTTAGTTGTGAAAGTGCTTGTGACCTCCAGTGACACGCCCGGAGGGAAAGGGGGATTTAAGTGATGTTTAACTTGACCTCAAAACGTCAAAGATACTGAAGATAACACAAAGTTTTCAACTCGCTAAGGTGACAGAGTCAAACCAAATTAAAAAAATACCTTCAGTTCAACATCTGCATCAATTTAAAAACAGTAATTGCTCACAACTTTTTCCTCATATGATATTCTAACCTTAACCCAATGAGACAAAGAAAAGTCATGAAAAGCCTATTATCACTTCTGTAATTTTCCAAATTGGGTGATGATGTGTGAAATCAAAAATGAGAGGACATGAGAAGAAAATCCAAAGGATCTAAAGGTTCAGCATAAAACAAACTTCAGAGAGGATAAACAGGGAGGTAATTTCCGTTCTCCACCCACCTTGAAAACATCAGAGAAAAACCCAGAGCCAATCCACTCGCAGGTGAAGTCATCAAGGCGTGTCAGGCAGGAGAAGGCACTGATAAGGGCTCTGTAGGAGGACGGACACACCCTGCCCACCTGGACGAAACAAGAACAAACAGGTGAAAAAAGTGACATAATATTCATGCTCCAAATTCCAAACTTTCCTGGTTATTTACAGACTCTTGCTTCATGATGAGCTCAAAAACTTGAAAATAAATGTCAAAAGATGGAGGAAGTTAGAAGGGCGTTTTCAATATAACCGATACTGTACAGTCTCTTGTTATCATTTTCTTCATATTTTATCTTTACATTTACTGCTGGTACACTTCAGTTCCCCCACTGAGGTGCAGTATTTATATTCTAAAGCACATTTTTGTGTTTTTGCAGATCAAAATCTGCAAAAATACATAAATTGTTTAACCAATGAACTGGAATCACTAATTGTTCATTTTGGATGTTCGCTGTCAAAAGCACAAATCACTAAGGGATCTTTTCCATCAATAACAACCTTTACAATTCAAAGAGTCTCTTTTGACCTAGGTCCAATTAAATAAAGGAAAATCTTGAACCAAAAAACCTACTTGACTCTTTGATAAAAATAAAGACTCATAAATGGTGGTGAATTACTTGCAGGGTCAGTAATTACTTAATTGCATTCAATCGAAAAGGAAATATTGTGTGGGCCAACAAATGTCACTTTTTCTTTTTTACAAGTTAGGATTGCAATGACAGCTGGACTGATTTCTTAAAGCGAATGTGTTCATGTATTTACCTCATTATATGCTCTGTTAGGCAGTGCATTTTTACACATATGCATGCATCCAATGTTTGAATCTACTTAATTCAATAACAAATTATAATGTAATCTTGTAACCAACACATGTGCCTGCCCTTTTGAATACGTAAAATTCAATTGTTTGCCAACGCATGAAAATTGTTGTGGGTTTAAGAAATTCGGCCTGTTGAATGGAGACTTCCAGGAGAGGAGAAAGGACTGAACAAGAGGCTGAAGTTCAGAGTGCTGGAAGCACAGTTAAAAAAAAGATATATTTAAAAACGAGGCGTAAGAAAATGTGGATTTTATATCACTGCTGTAAATTTTACCAATAATATAGCCACTGAATGGCTTTCTAATACAGTACAGCCCTATTATTTGCTTTTATTACAAAATTAAAGAACCAATCTGGTTCCATTTTTAGGTTTTCATCCAACCTTTACAAGAAGAGCAATAAAACGCTCTCTCTTGAGTAAGATTATGCAAACTGAGTCCTTTCCATGGAGAAAAGCAGTCTGCCCACTTCAAAAATCTCATTAAAAGGACTAAACAAAAAAATATACTTATATCTTGGCATCCATTTTGTGAAACTGTATGTTATCACATAAAACAGTAAGAGAGCTTCAAATAATTTTTATTTCATGCTTGCTCCAAGTAATTAAGAGTCGTTGCGTAGAGGGTAAAACGCCACATGAAGGCTCAGGGTGGGAACCTTTAATATTGAATATATTAAATATTGATCCAATTTCAGCCTCCGAAGTGCAGTTACACACAACCTCACAGAATTCATACACAATAATTGCATTTCTCTTTTTTTCTATTCAATATAGAGGGATTATCAATTGACGTCACACTGTGTCAGCACCCACTGTACCGTGCATGTCGCCTGTAATATTAACTAAACTATTTTCAATTAGGCTAATAAAATTATTTACAACTCAGGGCCAGATCACCTCTCTTCGCCCGGCGCCGCTGTCAGAGGTTTAATTTTTAAAACCTCCCGTTCAGCCTCCTGAACTTTTGATTTCTGATGGCTTAGTTTGCTACCTGCCTTGATGGCCGCAGCTACATGTTTATTTTCTCATGCGTTTCCATGGTTTTCTCGTCATTTATTAACTCAACATGAAAAATGTTTGACTCATTAAGGCGTCTCCCATTCACTAATGTCAACTTGGTAGCATAATTTGTTTTATCATGGTGTGGCAAATAGTTGTAGAACGCCGTCAACACGCTAGCTAATGTTAAAACAGCAAGACAATGGTGGGTAACCATGGCAACCAGTGGTAGTATCTCTACTCCACTGCTGCCTCAGCCTTACTGGATCTCAAGTTATAGTCCATGATCAACATGGCTAGTAAATAAATTAATATTTATCGTCATACATAAGCTCAAATCCTGCAAAATTCCATGCAAATATTTTCTAATTTAGCAGAGAATGTGTGACATAATCATCAATATGAAAATATGTTCAGTGTTATTTAATTTTAAGATATTATTATTATTTTAACAGCTTGTTAATGAGTTTTATCAACACAACCAGCACTTTGGGAACATTCATAATCTTGATATGACCCAAAATGAAAATGATTTTGACTCCCCTACACTATAGATTTAACTTTTGTGAATGGAAACTGGCCTTTATATCACAAATCAGGCTCAACAGCACCCACTACATTCATTAAGTACCAGAAGGTGTAAGAACTGACCTGTGAGGGCGGGCCCATCTCACAGTTTCCTACGCCTCCGGTCCCATCCCTGTCCTCCTGGAGGCGTTCCGGCCATGTTGGGAACCCAGCAATAGAGTTGCGTTTGTTCCGGTCCATGGCGATGTAAAAGAAGCTGATACCAGTGAGGGTAATATGGGCCTGTTTCTGTAATGTACCCACATGACAAGAGGAATAGCGTGTCTTAACGGTGCCGAGGGTTTCACGGCAGCACGGTGTGTGTTCAGTTTGAGTTGTGGTAGGAGATATATCACACACATAGACTTCAGGTCTTTCTTTTTTTCTTATTTTACTTTGGATGTCCCTGTTTTCATGTCCTTCACGGTTACCAACCGGTCCAGTTCCTCACTGCTTGTGCATGGATTGTCCAGAACGACAAGATCTTCACATGCTTGACAATCCTTGAAGAGCTGGGGGAAAAAAAGATGAATATGGAAGATTTAATGAGATTTATACTTCAATTATCAAAACGGTCACGGCTTATAGGATCGCATACATGCAAATAACGCTAAAATGAAGGCAACAGAAACAACTTCTGCAGACTGAGACGGATTAATAAAACAAACGTGGTTGCAATAGGGGCCCATTGTTCAATTACTGGAGATAAGCTGGGGAATAGTTCAAGTTTCGAACTGTTCTGCCAGCCAAAACAAAGTCAGCAGGGTACAAAGAGGAGCAGGAAGGGCAGCCTGTGGCTACAGCACTTTTTTTATTCTCAGTGTAAATAATGTAGCTTTCATAATCTTAAAGAAACATAAGAAAGAAGATGTTCCCCAAATACCCTGACTGCTGTGAAATACATCAGTTTTACAGTAATGTAGAGCTAATATAAGATAGTCACATAATATTATGTTAGTGTATAACAAACTGTTTAATGTTTAAACAGATGTTTAATATTAACAACTGTTTAATAAAATCAATACTGTGACAACTGCTGTCTCTACCAAGTGACTTCCATCACTTTTATTTTTAACATTCTTTAGAAAAGTAAAACTGAACAAATAAAACTAAATTGGTAAAAATTTCCATTTACTACATCAAAACTCAAAGGGAAGCGAAACAGAAAACCCAGGTGCGTCTATAATCTATATTAATCTTTCCTTTAGACATGTTAAAACTGACCTGTGGTATAAAAAAAGTAAAATTGTATCATAACTTCCTACGTAAAAATGTAAATAGAGCATTTAGGTCAAAGATAATTTTTGAACACATTTTAATTAACTTGTGCAACTTTGTCAACTTGTGTCGCATAAAGCTGATGTGCATTATGATATTTAAAACCTGAGGCACAGCTTTGAACCGTTCTGCCAGGAACGGCCTTCTACTTGGCCTGCCACTCAGTTGCTTATCTTCTTAATTTAGAAAAGGTAAACAATCATGTAAAGTTCAACTTTGCTGCAAAACAGTGTGTGAAGAAAAGAAAAGGAGGAAAATATAACAGATTCATCTTAATGATATAAGAATGAATACATGTAGAAACCCAAGATTTTAAGTGAGTTTTATAAAAATTTGAACACATCAACAGAAACATACAAACTAGGATTGTTGCTGCAGACCAGCTGGATGGCTTGAGAGACCCATTTCTGTCCCAGGCATGCCCTAAAAAGGATTTTCAACCTCCTCTGTCTTTTTTTAAAGTATTTATTTTATCAATGACACTTCATTCTATGCCCTGTTAATATGGCACAGCAGAAAAAACAACAGTTTTTGCCTGTGCCAAGACAAACGCAAGCCCAAAGTACCAGGCATGAACTTTCCTGCCTATTTTCCGAAAGGCTTCAATCCAGATGCAAAAGCAGAGACACTTTTAGTGAGGAAGTGAGCAAGTCGACGAGAATAGGTCAGCAAGTAGAACATTAGCTCAGTCGTTATTCATAACAGAGAGCAGCAGCCAGTAAGAGATTTTGTTTTCACACCCCCTCATCAAGTGCTCTACCCTTTTTTACCAAACATGAGCACAAGTTTGAATGTTGATTCCTGCAAGTCCACCCATCACTGCTTATTAAACTGCAGCTTAGGCTTGGAAACACTATCTGCATCAAGTTATTCAAGTTTCTAAAACTTACAAACCAATAAAATTTACCATCATATTGTAGCTACAGTTTAAAATCATTATAATGAGATGGAATAAACAGAATTTTCCTCTTTTTGTTGCCCCCGTTTCTGTGGTGAGGGAGGGACACTGCACTTTTCCCTTGTTGACAGGAAAGAAAATGTCTGTAAATATTACTGATTGCAAAGAAAAGCAAGACAGTTATGGTGTAAAAAACAAAAGACAAAACATGGTGGTGACAGCATCATCCTGTGGGACACAACCTATCAATCTTTTAAAGTGTCACACTACTTTAAAACTAGAGTGGGAAGCTATGCATGTTAAGCGATCATGGTTTTGTCTATATTTCTAAATATAAAAATCTAAACAACAATAAAAAAACACATAAATATAAAAAAATATATATTTGGTTGGTTTTCTGTTTCATAAAAAGGCAATTTATGAAACAGAAAACAGAAAAAGAAAAAAATTATATATTTAATATAGTGGCACTCCTAGAAAATGTTCATAGGCATGGCCAACATTATTATTTATTTATTTATTGGGTTTTACATTTATGTCTTCATTGAAGATGATGAAGTTGTATGCCTTTCTATAAAATGAACATCACTTTCAGGGCAGCAAAGTAGGATGGCGAGCATTTTTCAAGAGGGAGCCATGCCCCTTCTGCCCCCCTCTTAGGGACACCACTGTTTAAATACCATAATACTGAGAAGCTGTGGTATTTCTACTACAAAAGTACAATTTGGTAAGAATCTCATACCATCTCATACCTACTGTAGAAGGTAAAAAAAATATCCTTAAATAAGGATTACTTCAGTTTTGAAGAAACTGCTTTTTAAAAGTAACCCCTTAATAAACACTTGAAATTCAAACTGCGTTTGTCTATACTAAGCTGAATTGAATCTGAAAATAATTTTGCAAAAGAAACTGACATGCAAGCAGCCCTTTTGTTACCATTATCAGGTTGTATATAAATAGAGCAACAATCCAATTAAGCTATGCAGAGAATGCTGGTGCTATTTAGACTTTCCATCATGCTGTTTTGCAGACCAGAGGTTTTTGCAGCATCTTACAAAACACTGACCTCAGCGTGCCGTCTTGGGCTCCAGCAGAATCACTGCAGAGCAGGGGCGGCTGTGAGCAACAACAACACGTTAAAGTAAAGCTCTGACTTCTGACAGATATATAAATGCAGAACGACAGTTTATGGGCCAAAAGAACCACTAATTGGATCATTCTGCAGTATGTTTTATGTACAGTGGCTTCATAGAAACTACAAACTTCAAAGTACTGCACTGGGATTTCATTTGTGAGACTAATAGAAAGAAACATATATGTGATAGCTGTCAGCACATGTAAAGTGATAAACTGAAACTTGCTTTAATTTTTGCAACTACAAATCTGAAAAGTGTGCATTTGTGTTCAGCAACATATACTCCAATACCCTTAAATAAGGACAAGATAATTATGCTGATTTTTGACCCGATCTTCCCTTTCTGAAAGACATTCTGGTAATTGTGATGGCTCTAAAGATCATTTCAGGAGATATTCCTGCCGTACATGGAGTGGTCAGAGTGGTCTGGTCCATTCGGACTGCTCAAACGACACACCAGAAAGTCCGGTAGACGTCAGAGTCGTCTTTTTGTCTTGTTTTTGTTCCATTTAAAATAGTCCCCAAACAATTACCGTTGCTTCTTCCTCGTCTGCCATGTTTACTTACTCTAATCTTTTGTTTGCGCTCAAGAGGTTTTGCAGGATTTTCCATATGACATGGTAATTTTGGTGAGTGAAGTCTGTGTGTCATGTTTAGAAAATCAATTGACAATTTTTAAATTTTGCTATGTGAACCAGGCATAAGTAAGTAATAAGTTCAACCAAGCGTTGTGTTGTTGTGCAGAAGCTAGAAAAGTTAGAATACATTTACATTTTTAAGACGCTGCAACTTTAGGTAAACATCTGATCATACGTTTTTATGTTAAGGTCAATAGCTTCTTTGTTGATCTGAAAGTAAACAAACCCACTGAGAGACAGATAAGAGATAAGATGTTTTGTTTGTGACAACAGTCTAGGTTTGAAGGAAATTTGTACTTTTTTCCTCTTCAAGTTTAAATATCTGTTTTTAAAAGATTTTCATATTGGCACCAATAATCACCATCAATACTTTTATCTCACTATAGTTTTAGATGTGATGTTTTACACAAGTAGCAGAGAAAAATGAATGGCTACATTTGGATAAATAACTGTTTTGGATAAATAACTGTGTAGATGATTTTTACAATCCAGAGAGTCATTTAGCTTTCCTCCTACAAAAACCATATTTTTCTAGACCTATAATGTAAGTGCAATAAATAAGTACTCTATAAAGTTGATTATCTCACTATTGACATTGAAGAAACAAACTTTTTATTTTTAAAACCAAGAATAACATCAAACTTTTACAAGAAGAGAACAGATGGATTTCTTGAATAAATGCTCCATATTGATCCAAAAATTGAAAAACAAGCCCAATAACAAAAACACTAATTTACTAAAAGTATTCCTTGAACTTTTGGTGCCATTCTGTTGTGCAAATTCTATCCAAATATTTCCTTAAGAGCTATTAAGCGTAGCCTTTTTTTTAGCTTTATGTACACAAACTCTGCTCAGTTCTATGATATTTTCCACCAAGTTATTAAAAGCTACCAATGAGGGTCCGAAGAGCCGCATGCAGCTCCACAGACCCCTGCAATACAGAGTCGCAAGAATCACAGGGAAAGTTTTCGCATTTTCCTTACTGGCAAAGATCCAGTGATGAGGAATTCATATCATGAAATAAACAAGCAAAATAAGCTCGTATATCTCATATGTGTATATTTTTTTTACATCTATAGTAACCCTCAATGACATTTCAAGTGCTAAAATACACATATAGGCAAAAACCACCCATGTTGATTACTATATTTGTTTCCAAACTATACCCTGCTGGCTTCGTATTCCAATGGTATGCATTTAGAATACCACACTAAAGGGACACTGGGAGGAAATTTAAAAGTCTGGCTTTTTTTCCTGTGTGTAAAATGTGGCCTGTTGCTACTTCAAAACAGATGGGGCATAACACCAAAGCAGCCTCAGGCCGAATACTGTAGGAGCGGTTGGAGAAGGGCGCTGAACAGCTATCCAGTTATCCAGCTGTGTCCTAGTGGATTACAGGCTAATGGGACATGTCATCAATAAATCAAAAGATAAGTGATGTTATGATGTGAAGGTTGCAGCAAATAGTTTAATGTCACTGCAAAGATTTAAATAACTGCAGGCCAATCTCCCAGCTGCCATTTCTTCTGAAATTTCTGGATGTATAAACTTAACTAGTTTAATTCTAAATTACCAGACATTTCCAGTAAGGTTTCAGGAAATAGCTGTTAATTCTGGTGTTCCTCAAGGACCCCTCTTGGGACCAATTTGATTCACGCTATGGCACTGTGATGTCATCTGATTTTTGTTTTTCTGTCCAACCTGAATGTATCAAATCATCAAGCAACTTGTAGTAACAAGCAAAGGTAATGAGCAGTGTAAATACAGAACAGAGTTTAAAATTATTTTATTCATTAAGAGTGTAAATAAAATAAATGCCCCCCTTCACAGTTACTTTTTCTGACACACAATCAGGTTTTATTACTGCCAGACCTGGACAATAAACAAGTGACAAAACTATTTCTATGGCTTTGGGAATCCAGTGAAGTGCAGCGAGAGCCATTATCCGCAAATGGAAAACACATGGAACAGTATTGAACCACCCCATAAATGGCCTGGCCGCCCAAACAAAATTACTCCAACACTAACTTATGTAAAGAACTGCATGCCTCACCAAGTTCTATCAAGGTCAGTCGTTGTGGTTTAACAATAACTAGCAGACTGATTGGTATTCATCTAAAAGTTAAAACTTACACAAGGACATTTCTCACTTTTACCAAAACCTTCTTAATCACCTCCAAGACTTTTCAAAAAACTGTTTTGTAGACCAATGAGTCAGAAGTGTGTCTTTTTATGAAGGTGTGTTTCCTGATGAATGTGACATAAAACCAATATAGCATTTCAGAAAACGGTCATATTGACCTGTGAAACACAGTGGTGGTGGTGTGATGGTATGGGGCTGCTCTGCACTTTGGTTGAGCAGCAGGAAACGGCACACAAGCAAGTCCACCTCAGAAATACAATGTTTTAGAGTGTCCTAGTCAAAGTCTGTACTTAAATCTGATTGAGAAGATGTGGCATGACCTTAAACAAGCATAAATGCTTAAAAACCCTTCAATGTAGCCAAATCAAAACGATTCTGCAACTAAGAGTGGGGCAGAACTCCTCCACAGTGATGCAAAAATATTCATTAACAGTTATCCCAACACTTCATGGCAGCTGTTTCTACAAAGGGATGCCAAACACTTTGAGGATTAGTCAGTAGCAGTGCAAACTTTGAAAACAAACTGCTTAAAATACATTAATTCCCACTAGGTTTCCTTGTAATTACTAGTGTCTCAGCCTTTTTTGCAATAAGTAAATTTTTTTCTATTACTGAACAATACTGTAATCAAATTTCTTGTTTTAAATGTGCTTTATAAATCAAGTGAATTTGGTTTAAAAAGACCAAATTCACTTGGTCTTTTCAAGTGACCAAGTGAATTTGATCACTTGGCGTTTTTGTCTCTCCTCATACAATGTCTGCAAAACACTAAACATTTAAGTGATCTTTTAGATGTTCCTTCTGTACACATAAATCAACAATAGCAAAACATTTTAGCGAGGTCACACAAAACAAAAAAGCAAAGCAGTCTGATATCTGACCGCAATCAACTGTGGTAAACATCCATTATGTGTAAGTGTGTGCATGCCAGTCAATCTTCAATGGCTTACAAGTAATGAACAAACTAACGGGGCGTGTAGTAAAAACCTGTCACTACCTGGATGTAAATGACAGCAATTATACAAGTGGGTAAAATACATACACCGCTAGATTGACTTCGGTTAATTTGCTAAACGTATAATACAAACTTCGGAGGGAAAATGTAAACAAATACCAGAGGCAGTGGCCATTATTAAGGTTTTCCCCTGTTAGTGTTCAAAGTTTTACTCACCTAGTCTTATTTCACGGAGGAGTTTCCAGGAACAGTCCGGGCTGGGCTCCATGCCTGTACCCGGATACATTTCTGAGAAAATGACGAGCTAACTCCGAAACACGGCAGCTAGCTCAACGATAGCGAATGGGCTAGTTTTGTCAACAAAACTGAAGCGGAGCGAAGAGCTAACACACATTAGCCTGAGAGGGAGAGCCTGCAAAACACGCACTTAACAACAAGTTGCTCCCAACAACGGCTTAGAAGTCCTTTTATCCAGCGGTTGAACACCAAAATCTAACACTTTGCTCCTGTCGTTAATTAGTCTACACATTGGTAAAGTGTTGCGGTTTTGTTATCCGCTCCTCTGATAATATTTCAAACGACTGTCGGTGTTTGACAGCTCCGTCGTCTCCCTGCTCTGACTCCGCCCACTTTGGAAGGGCACGTCTGTCAGCCAATCAGCGTACGAGCTGCTTTGTCGCGCTAGAAGTTGGAAATGTGCTAATTAAGGTTTAAATAGCGGGAGTTAATTTGGTTAAAAGATTAGGGAGACACTGTTAGTTGAATATTTTCCAACTTTCCGTCCATATATATATTTATACCTGCGTTGTACAATGCAGAATAACGTTTCTAGTTAGTTAGTTTGTTATTTGTGAGGGACAGTTGTAACTCTAATCTTAATATTAGAATCTATACTTAGATGTGTTACATCTGCTTCTTCTGGCTCATTACCATTAAAACAGTCTGTAGCTATAATTTTTTTTTCAGAGTTTGCTTTTTCATGTTTAGTCGTGTTAAACTCATTGTTTTTATTATTACCATGCTCGTTGTTGTTACTTACATTGTACATATTAAAGGCGCTCTATAAATAGACTGATTGACGAGTAGTTCTTTTTAGAGCCAATAGTTGACGTCTTCACTAAAGTAGAGAGAAGTGAACTTTGGTAAATGGCAGTAAAACATTATGTGACCTTCCAGACTAGTAATTAGGTTGCAAGTATACTGCATGCATTACATGTCAACACCATCTACAATAACTCTTTGAGGAATTTGAATTAATATGAGTTAAAACAACAGTTAATTTTCCTTTGGAGTTGACAAAATATTTTGGATTTGGAATTTGAATAAGATTTGTCATTGTTTGTGTGTTTAAAACACTTAGGTACAAATGATATATCTGAAAATTATTTTTCTTTGTAAAACATTGTTTTCAATAAGATGGAAATGCAGCCCCACCTAGTGGACAGACATGGGAAGCACTATTGGCTTTCATAATGTTTTCCTGGTCAGAAAATTGTAGCCAATCAAGAGCGCCGAATATCCTTATCACGTGATTAATGACCGTTTCCTGTTTCTATTGTATTACACATCCATGGTTTGGCCTCAAATCAGTAAATGTGAACTTTTAAGGTGAGAACTTCTGCTGCTGTTGGATTTGTTGTCGCATATAAAAGTCCTGTAAAACCCTACTGGCGTTGCTTTAGCCAGCGAACCGAAGCAACATGGCTAACAGCAGCAGCAGCAGCAGCAACAACAACAACTGTGTGGCTTTCCAGAGCAAGCTAACCTCCATAATGGAGATGCTGGCTAAAGCGGCTGTTATGGAAATCAGCAAGCTGTGGGAGGAGGGTTTCGCTGTGGTTCAAGTGGAGCTTCTTCGGAGGGAGAGCGAAATCAAAGCCCTGAACAGAAAGCTGGTATCAATGGAAAACGAGCGTTTAACGGCTCTTTCTCAAGCAGCAAAGTCCACATCTTTACCAAGGAGAGAGCAGCAAAATAATCTGCCGCCACCTGCCGGCGAAGGTAGGAACAGCAGCTAAAACACTGGATGGACCATTGGAAAAATCCAAGTATTCTGCCTCTAAATGCTTAGATTAAAGTCAGAAATCTTTTTATAATGGCCCCAAAATATTTCTGCAATTGCAGCTATATGCATGACAAGGAATTTTATGTACTCACTTTTTAATTACAGAATATTGTGGCTACCACAGTAAGAGCAGTTGTAGCTCAATGAATTAAAACAATCTTAATTTATTTTAGTAGTCATGTAACTTGTATTAACCTACTTCAGTAATTCCATTCACTGATATTTCTGTATTACAAATTCATATTTTGTTGCATTTATGTAATATTCAGATTTTGAGTTTTTATTAGTTGTAAGCCATTCAGTTTAACATACATAAATGCTTGAAGTATATCACTCTGTTGTAATGAAATAAACTTCAGTTTTGATTTGGAATACTGAAATTAAACTTGCAGTGAATTTATTTAGATGCATCTGGATTTTTCATGTGAGAAACAGTTTAACACATGCTCTATACATGATAATTAATTTTCTTGTAATATACAGGTTGCTGGTACAACTGATTTAATTTGTTGATTATTCATTTTGTTGCTTAAACTTAATAAGATGACTCCCTTTTACATTTCATTCTCATTAAGATGACTTTTTCTTTTTTTTATTTCAGGGCTTTCAGTAGAATCAGTGCAGACACTGCCTTCAGATCAGAGCGTTCGGGATAAAGCAGACTCTTCAGGGAATAATGAAGCTCTGCTACCTGTTCAGATGGAAGAAAAGGAGAATGCTGCAAAGCAACGTAAGTCAGATCTCTGTGAATCCGAAGATAGAGATGATGAGGAATTTGTAGTGAAGCTGGAAGAGGATGATGACGTTGAGATTGTGGAGCAGGAAGTGGATTTGAATCCCAGAAGCAGCACAGTGGGTCACCATGAACGGCTCCAACGATGTGCTGAAGCAGCACCAGAACAAGAGACCCAGCACTGGGTGTCTGTTTCAGTGGGAGACAGCGACACGGAGGATGATTCTGACTGCTTCTTTGAACCAAACCATCTTTCACACAATCTGGACTCAGAAATCTTACTTATTCAAAACTCTCTGGACATCTTCGATAACTCAGCGGAGGCTGCTCATTCTGATCGGCTCGCGAGGGACAGCAGGACGCTTCAAGGTGCTTCAAGTAAATCCAGCGCTCCCCTGACTTTCAGCCAATCACAGCCAAGTCAGCAAACATCACACCATGCAGAAAGAGAAACAGCTGTTGGGTTCTTTTTAGAAAAACAATGGCGAACTAAAAACACGTCAGCTTTCAACCCCGACAGGAGTCTGTTTGCTTTAAATGAGCCGGAGTTGCATAAAACTGCAGCAAGTCGACGCATCAAGGAGAAATGGTACATCTGCCCGTTCTGCGGTAAAAGCTTCGACCGCGTCAGCCACCTGCAGATCCACCAGCGAATTCACACCGGGGAGAAACCGTACACGTGTGAAATGTGTGGCAAGAGTTTTTCCCAGAGGAGTAACCTACGCACTCATCAACGAACTCACAAGGAGGCTCTTTCTTAAAACGTTTTAATTCAAATACAGAGAAGACGATGAAAGCTAGAATTTACTGTGTTTTCATATTACTGGAATACTGTAGCTAATTTTTACTGTGGAGCGGTTTTACAATACCAACTTAGGATTTGAGGACAAAAACTAATTATTTTATTGTGATTGAATATCCATCCGTTTTATTCATTAAGAAAAACATTTTGGGGTTATAACTAATTATTTTTGTAATTTATTTAGACTATTAATCAAATAAAAAAATGGTCTAACTTTGGAGATTTTTCATTTAACCAGTAAAGTGAATATGGACACACACATAAACACACACACACACACACTCTTAAAGCCAGTTTAGGGAAGCCAAATAACCTAACATTTTTTGGACTGTGAGAGTATCCAGAGAAAACCCACAAATGCACAGGGAGAACATGCAGAAAGCTCTAGGTCATTCTTGGTGCAAACTGCACAACTTTAGCTGAAATAGTTTTACAATTTATTTTAGATTTTTTCAAAAATTATCATAGTTTCTTAACCCAAAGACAGATTTGTGTTGTTCTTCAAAAGTTAGCTAGAAGTAAATTTTTGGTCGCCCACAGTTTAGCAGTTTAAGAACAAGTGGTTGTAAAGGCATTTCTTATGTTAATCAGTAAATGTATTGGAAATTATCAGTGCTGCACTTATCAATTCACTGATCAGTCAGGTTTGAGGGATTCCTGAAATGTCCTGAATTAGAGCAGAACTTCGCCATAAAACTAAAAATGTATGGGGGTAAATTGAGGCCATAAAGTTTGTTTAAATGACGAAAAAAAAATACACTGAAAAAAATTGAAACAAACATTAAATCTAAAAGATTTAAAACTGAAAAAAAGATTTGAAATTGAAAATAAAATTTGAAACTGAAAAAGGAATATGAAGTTGAAAACAATGTTTAAAATTGCTTTTTGTGTTCCAGGGGTATTTTCAGTTTCAGATTTTGTCAGTTTCAATCTTTTTTTCAATTTCAAAATAATTTTTCAGTTTCAAGTTTTTTTCCAATGTCAATTTTTCTTTCTTTTTTAACAAACTTTATTTTACAACAAACTTTTCAGCTTTGTGTCAAATTAAGCCAAGCTCATTACCTTTACGGTAATGAGCTTCTTGGAAGTTTGAAACTCATCTATTTATATTTTTACACCCAGCTAAGCAGCTGTTCTGGTTCATCTTCTCTGCTTTATTCCTGCTTTATTCCCAGCCCAACCTGCAGCCAAGCATATAATCTCCTGGGCGAAACAATAACTTTTGCCTCCTGGGTGTACCTTCACGTTTCTCATCGTCCCTTTATAACCACAGCTTAATTTTCCCATCACTGGAAAAAGAAAACATTAATACATGAAAGTCAGAACCATAATAAACCTCAACAGCCTCTCAATGACTGCTTTTAAAATCCCATATGCTGTAATTTTAATAATAAAATCTTAGTTATTTACATTTGACTTCCTTACAATAAAACACATATACAAACAATACTCAATATGTTCAACAGAGTTTCTTCATACAAAATAAAATGTCCAGTTCATCCAGCTGCTCATCAGTGATCATTTACAGTCCAGTTTTGTCCAATAAAATCCACATTTTAGCCAGTTTTCTTCAAATGTGTTCATTTTTATCACAGTTCCTCCCTTTACGCTTTAGTTCCTGCAGGTAGCTGTTGATGTTTCACATGTAGCCACACCTGTGAGCCATAACAATATGGCCACAGATAGTAACGTGAGTAACACTGCTTTTGTTCTGCAGGGGAAAATGCATCCTGTACATAAATGAAGAAAGACTTTTTAATGAGTAAAATTTGTCGAGCTGCAAAACCCGTTTGACCCGTAGAAAAACAATAAAGATCATATAAATCTAGCAAAATATATACATTGAAAAATGTAGTTTATGTAAGACTAAGTATAGTAAACTCTATAGGCTTGGGCCAGCATGAGATTATCATATCTGAGTATTTACACAAAAAAAGTAAAACATTGTCTCTGTTTTAGTTTAAAACAGAAAAGCAATAATTACTCCAACTTCTGCTAAAATTACTCTAATATTACTTTATTTTTTTACATAAATCCCACCTATTTTTAATATTATTTTCATTTTGATGCAAAGACGTAAGTGAAAAACACATTTAACTCTAGGTAAATGTAATAGTTTTTAAGTGCTTATTGATTTTCAGCTAGATCTGGTCGGAAACATTGAACCAGTCAATGAGCGGGGCGAAAAATCAACCTACTTATAGAAAGTATAAGAAATCCCAAATTTTGGAATAGAGGAACAGAATAATAAACCTAAAATTATGTTTTAGCAAATCTTTAATCTGCGTAGAACAATCCAGCTCAAGTTTGGCCACTAACGGTTCAGATTCTAGATCAGAGCAAATTAAATATTCCAGCTTCCTTGATAAATAATTTAATAAACCTTTTAACTTTTAGCCATTTAATCATCCACTTCTTGTGCTCGGCCATTTTGACTGCAGTGCCTTCATTGTGTAAAACATAAGAAAGAGCCCAATTCCCATTTACTAAACATGAAAATAACCAATAGAAAACTTGTTGGAGGTAAAACTGACATAACTGTTTCTTTTCTCTCTCTGGAGTGTCGGTGCTGCCCCATGCTGCTATGACGCTCTGGACAAAGAGCCATTTTGCTCACATAAACTACCACTGATGTCAAGGTTAGTTCTTATTAGAAATACACACTAATATTGCATTTCAGGCACTAAGGTACTGCAAGGTTTCCCCTGGTGTATTTATTATAAGCCTGGCAGGCCACCAGGCTTAACTTGCTCCCACCAGGCTAAACGTGGTTTGTTTATTTTAAATACGGTTTTTATGTACAAGTAAAATTGACAGTACAGACAAATGAAGCTAGGTTTATAGCTGGCACATTGAACTGGACACCAGAGGGTGCGCACCAAGGTTCCCACACCTACCGGTTGGCCTCATGCTATTATTTCCAAATTATGATGCCCATTCATGGACCTCTAAATTTAATTAGAGGAAACGTCTCCAGTTTCTGTAGATCTTCGAATATTCAATGGTTCCAGAGTCGAGGAAGCTCTCTTCTTTTAGTAAATGGCACAAAAATATCCCCAAAATATTTTAAAAGGTTCTTGTTATTGCAAAGTAAGAATAGAAGTTTAGGAGGTCAAAAAACAAATAAAATAGTCTTTGTTGGCATTCTGTCCATAGTAGTTAAATACTTTGTTTTTTCAAAATAAAAGTCTCTGTCAGAGCAGAAATGCTGACAGGCTTTTCTCATTTCCAGTTATGGAAGAAAGTCAGAGGTTTAGATAAGTTGTGGTTTGTAATAATTTTGGCTGGGCAGGAGAATGGCGTTGGGATTCTCTCTGGGCCTGAGGACCCCATTGCTTTCATAAAACATTTTACTGAGAGTTCCCTCAAGATGATGCCGACGTCTCCCTTCGTCATCCTCATGTTCCTCTGTTGTGGAGGATTCAACGACCGAGTCGTCTTCCTGTAGGTGACCCAGGTCCGACTCTTTATGACCGTTACCATCGTCCTGCTGGACCTTCAGGGGAACCAGTGATGAAGGAAGGCCTGAATCCTGAAGGAAAAAGCAAAACAAGTTACATTTGTTCCATTAGTTCTATTATTTCTTCTGCTTAAAGGAAGTGATGAAAAGACACAGCTTAGCTTGACTGTGAAAATCACAGTTCATCAGGTGAGGAACCCGTTATAACTGGTTGCATTTCTAGTTTCTTGTGCTTTTAGTCGTTCTCATTGCTAATGAATTAACTGTGATTCACCACATTTTCTGATTCAGTTCCACTAGTCACACACCAGGCCTGACTACTGCCTGACCAGTGTAATTAAACTTTAATAGATGCTGTTGGGCAACATGAAGAAGACTAAAGATCTCAAAAGCAACACCATCATGCCCAGATATAAAGAAATGTAAAAACAGATGAGAAGCAAAGTCAACAGCTGTTTCCATTGAATTGCCACTCAAGTAGTGAGCAAGCTTTTAAAATGTCGCAAAAAAAGAAAAAATCAAAAGCACATTAGCAAGCAATGTCACTTACAAAGTGAAAGTTTGACCTAAAGAGACTTGAAAACCACGCTGTAGCTCAATTTAATTTCTCCTAAAAAGAAAAGTGGACTCAGTTTCCTCCACAGGAAAAAAAAAATCTGACTACCAGTTTTTGTTTGTTTCTGTTTCTCCTCCATCTCTATGAAACCACATTGAAAACATAAACAAACCATCACATTGCAAACAAAGCTACATCACGCCTAGCCACTCAGGCGCTGACGCATACCAGCGACATGTTGCTGTTCTTCACAAACGACTCCACCCGTTTCCTGCGCTCCTCCTTCTCCCTGTTCATCTCTACGGCTCTCAGGCACTCTCTGTCTTCGGTCCAGACGACGGGACGCCCGTATTCGTCCCGTGGCACCTCTACTGTGGGTCCCCACCTCCCACCCAGAGTGGACTGGCTGCCGTGATAGTGGGAGGGCTCCTGCAAAACAGGGAGGTGGAAGTTTTTTAGTAAACATCCAGCAACCTGGAGAAGTATTTATTTGTCTTAAGCTTGACATTTTGTCATGTTAAAGCCACAAAGTTTAATGTATTTTATTAAAATTTAGTAAATTAGACCAACACAAATATAGTGCATATTTACAAATGGTTAAAACCTGCTTTAAATATTCCCACTATTGTATTTCAGGCTGATTTACTGTATTCATGATGCTGTTTGCACTACAAAAACAGAATCTTACCAAGTATTTTTGGTCTACAAATATCTTTTTACACGTAAATTAAGATAAAACTAATCTACAAGTAACTTTTCAGCGTGATATACTGGTTTGTTTTACGTCAATAATTCCTTAATATTGATTAAAAACTTCTAGTCCCGATGGCATATTTTTTTTCACTTAAAACAAGACATTTTCCCCATTTTATAAGTGGAAAAAAATCTTCCAGTGGAACTGCACTTTTGATTTTGCATTTTTTAAACTAATTTCTTGATTTTCTCTCCATCTTAAAGAGATTTTTAGATTCTTTTCTCCTCCTTCCTCATGTGTGCTTGTCTTTGCATTTTCTGTGAAGTGTAATTATTAAGTGATTTACAAACCATTTCATTCTCTAAAACGTAACTAATCCATTGGAAACTAATATACATCGTTTTTGAGTCCTGCTAATCCAGGATTTAATTCCTTCTCATCCAATCAAGATTTTTTTCAAACTCACCAGAGACATCTGGCTGTATTTAGTGCGGCTGTCTACTCTGAGTAAGGCATAATCTTCAGGCTGCAAAATATAGAGAAAATATTTAGTATATATAAAAATTAGTGAACATAAGTGCAGAAAATTAAAGCAATTCACTCTGAGTTTCATGTACAGCAGAACTCCATCATGGTTTAGTCTGATTTGTTTGAAGCTGCAGCAAACTGTAATTGCGGACTTAAACAGCTCCACCCAAACCGGACCCGAGTGCCAACCTGAGGTTCGTCTCTGATCTCTGAGGTACCAGGTGTTTTTTTTATACCTGAATTCGTGAAACTGAGCCGGTTGAGTTCAGTCTCCTGAAGGAGGCTTGTCTTGAGAGAGTGCTAATTTCGTCCCTAGAAAAGAAAACAAACAAAACGAGCCTATTTAGAGGATTTATGGAATAAAGCGTGTCTGAGAATGTGACAAGTTAAGCACTCGAAACCAAACGTTTAACAGCCAATCTGTCATCACCGCTTGAGCTTCAGGTGAAAGCCTCATTTAGTTTCTCACTCCACTAAAGAAAACCTGGCACAGCTCACTTTGTTTCCTGGAGCTCCATCTTCAGCTTTTTGGTTTTTCTCAGATGGCGGCGTTTGACGACCAGAATCACGACGAGCAGCACCAGAAACAAAGCGCCGGCCACGGCGCAAACAATAATCAGCACCAGGCTTTGCTGCGGCAGATTCTGCAGCGGCAGGTTCCGCGGCTCTGTCAGGAGAAAGTCAAAGCGGTTAACAATTCTCACCTGCACCAGTTTTATCAGTGTGTGTTTATATACATTTAAATTATTTAATATTGTACATGTGTACAGTGACAAAACAATAAATTCAAATTCAAAACAGGCTTCGGATTAATGTTGCTCTGAAAAACTGTACATATTAAAGACAAATCAGTGTCATATTTTTAACTAAAATTATTTTGTACCAATAGATATTAGTCTCAATCTGTTAAATATTGCCCCATTTCTAAACTCTACATCCAACCTGAAATGCTTGAGTAGTTTATAAATAATCAATTTAAATAATATTTTTTACTGGAATAACATTCTGTCTCCTCATTCATTTGGTTTCAGGGCGTTACATATCATTACTGCTTTCACTGCAGCTTTTTAAATGGATTTGTTGGCCTTGAATGACATGGATTAACATGCTTCACTTCTTATAAGTTTGTCAAAAGCCTTTAACCCTCTAGTTCATGACAAGTTTTGCCTTCGTTTCTGCTCATAAGCAGAGAGTCCCATGTCCCATGTGTTTTACTGTTGGCAGTGTGTATGTAGTGGTTGATCTTTTTCATATTTCCTCACATTGGAGCCACACAATGAAATGTACTTTATCAGGATTGTAGATGGACAGAGCAACACATGTGAAGAAAAATGTGGCAAACATTTGTTTCTAGCCTCCTCAACGCTTTGTAGAACCACCTTGTGTCTTTGATTGGTATCATCTGTGAACGGATTCTTAGTTGGATTTATTTCTAGACTTCAANAAGGTTCCCACACCTACCGGTTGGCCTCATGCTATTATTTCCAAATTATGATGCCCATTCATGGACCTCTAAATTTAATTAGAGGAAACGTCTCCAGTTTCTGTAGATCTTCGAAGATTCAATGATTCCAGAGTCGAGGAAGCTCTCTTCTTTTAGTAAATGGCACAAAAATATCCCCAAAATATTTTAAAAGGTTCTTGTTATTGCAAAGTAAGAATAGAAGTTTAGGAGGTCAAAAAACAAATAAAATAGTCTTTGTTGGCATTCTGTCCATAGTAGTTAAATACTTTGTTTTTTCAAAATAAAAGTCTCTGTCAGAGCAGAAATGCTGACAGGCTTTTCTCATTTCCAGTTATGGAAGAAAGTCAGAGGTTTAGATAAGTTGTGGTTTGTAATAATTTTGGCTGGGCAGGAGAATGGCGTTGGGATTCTCTCTGGGCCTGAGGACCCCATTGCTTTCATAAAACATTTTACTGAGAGTTCCCTCAAGATGATGCCGACGTCTCCCTTCGTCATCCTCATGTTCCTCTGTTGTGGAGGATTCAACGACCGAGTCGTCTTCCTGTAGGTGACCCAGGTCCGACTCTTTATGACCGTTACCATCGTCCTGCTGGACCTTCAGGGGAACCAGTGATGAAGGAAGGCCTGAATCCTGAAGGAAAAAGCAAAACAAGTTACATTTGTTCCATTAGTTCTATTATTTCTTCTGCTTAAAGGAAGTGATGAAAAGACACAGCTTAGCTTGACTGTGAAAATCACAGTTCATCAGGTGAGGAACCCGTTATAACTGGTTGCATTTCTAGTTTCTTGTGCTTTTAGTCGTTCTCATTGCTAATGAATTAACTGTGATTCACCACATTTTCTGATTCAGTTCCACTAGTCACACACCAGGCCTGACTACTGCCTGACCAGTGTAATTAAACTTTAATAGATGCTGTTGGGCAACATGAAGAAGACTAAAGATCTCAAAAGCAACACCATCATGCCCAGATATAAAGAAATGTAAAAACAGATGAGAAGCAAAGTCAACAGCTGTTTCCATTGAATTGCCACTCAAGTAGTGAGCAAGCTTTTAAAATGTCGCAAAAAAAGAAAAAATCAAAAGCACATTAGCAAGCAATGTCACTTACAAAGTGAAAGTTTGACCTAAAGAGACTTGAAAACCACGCTGTAGCTCAATTTAATTTCTCCTAAAAAGAAAAGTGGACTCAGTTTCCTCCACAGGAAAAAAAAAATCTGACTACCAGTTTTTGTTTGTTTCTGTTTCTCCTCCATCTCTATGAAACCACATTGAAAACATAAACAAACCATCACATTGCAAACAAAGCTACATCACGCCTAGCCACTCAGGCGCTGACGCATACCAGCGACATGTTGCTGTTCTTCACAAACGACTCCACCCGTTTCCTGCGCTCCTCCTTCTCCCTGTTCATCTCTACGGCTCTCAGGCACTCTCTGTCTTCGGTCCAGACGACGGGACGCCCGTATTCGTCCCGTGGCACCTCTACTGTGGGTCCCCACCTCCCACCCAGAGTGGACTGGCTGCCGTGATAGTGGGAGGGCTCCTGCAAAACAGGGAGGTGGAAGTTTTTTAGTAAACATCCAGCAACCTGGAGAAGTATTTATTTGTCTTAAGCTTGACATTTTGTCATGTTAAAGCCACAAAGTTTAATGTATTTTATTAAAATTTAGTAAATTAGACCAACACAAATATAGTGCATATTTACAAATGGTTAAAACCTGCTTTAAATATTCCCACTATTGTATTTCAGGCTGATTTACTGTATTCATGATGCTGTTTGCACTACAAAAACAGAATCTTACCAAGTATTTTTGGTCTACAAATATCTTTTTACACGTAAATTAAGATAAAACTAATCTACAAGTAACTTTTCAGCGTGATATACTGGTTTGTTTTACGTCAATAATTCCTTAATATTGATTAAAAACTTCTAGTCCCGATGGCATATTTTTTTTCACTTAAAACAAGACATTTTCCCCATTTTATAAGTGGAAAAAAATCTTCCAGTGGAACTGCACTTTTGATTTTGCATTTTTTAAACTAATTTCTTGATTTTCTCTCCATCTTAAAGAGATTTTTAGATTCTTTTCTCCTCCTTCCTCATGTGTGCTTGTCTTTGCATTTTCTGTGAAGTGTAATTATTAAGTGATTTACAAACCATTTCATTCTCTAAAACGTAACTAATCCATTGGAAACTAATATACATCGTTTTTGAGTCCTGCTAATCCAGGATTTAATTCCTTCTCATCCAATCAAGATTTTTTTCAAACTCACCAGAGACATCTGGCTGTATTTAGTGCGGCTGTCTACTCTGAGTAAGGCATAATCTTCAGGCTGCAAAATATAGAGAAAATATTTAGTATATATAAAAATTAGTGAACATAAGTGCAGAAAATTAAAGCAATTCACTCTGAGTTTCATGTACAGCAGAACTCCATCATGGTTTAGTCTGATTTGTTTGAAGCTGCAGCAAACTGTAATTGCGGACTTAAACAGCTCCACCCAAACCGGACCCGAGTGCCAACCTGAGGTTCGTCTCTGATCTCTGAGGTACCAGGTGTTTTTTTTATACCTGAATTCGTGAAACTGAGCCGGTTGAGTTCAGTCTCCTGAAGGAGGCTTGTCTTGAGAGAGTGCTAATTTCGTCCCTAGAAAAGAAAACAAACAAAACGAGCCTATTTAGAGGATTTATGGAATAAAGCGTGTCTGAGAATGTGACAAGTTAAGCACTCGAAACCAAACGTTTAACAGCCAATCTGTCATCACCGCTTGAGCTTCAGGTGAAAGCCTCATTTAGTTTCTCACTCCACTAAAGAAAACCTGGCACAGCTCACTTTGTTTCCTGGAGCTCCATCTTCAGCTTTTTGGTTTTTCTCAGATGGCGGCGTTTGACGACCAGAATCACGACGAGCAGCACCAGAAACAAAGCGCCGGCCACGGCGCAAACAATAATCAGCACCAGGCTTTGCTGCGGCAGATTCTGCAGCGGCAGGTTCCGCGGCTCTGTCAGGAGAAAGTCAAAGCGGTTAACAATTCTCACCTGCACCAGTTTTATCAGTGTGTGTTTATATACATTTAAATTATTTAATATTGTACATGTGTACAGTGACAAAACAATAAATTCAAATTCAAAACAGGCTTCGGATTAATGTTGCTCTGAAAAACTGTACATATTAAAGACAAATCAGTGTCATATTTTTAACTAAAATTATTTTGTACCAATAGATATTAGTCTCAATCTGTTAAATATTGCCCCATTTCTAAACTCTACATCCAACCTGAAATGCTTGAGTAGTTTATAAATAATCAATTTAAATAATATTTTTTACTGGAATAACATTCTGTCTCCTCATTCATTTGGTTTCAGGGCGTTACATATCATTACTGCTTTCACTGCAGCTTTTTAAATGGATTTGTTGGCCTTGAATGACATGGATTAACATGCTTCACTTCTTATAAGTTTGTCAAAAGCCTTTAACCCTCTAGTTCATGACAAGTTTTGCCTTCGTTTCTGCTCATAAGCAGAGAGTCCCATGTCCCATGTGTTTTACTGTTGGCAGTGTGTATGTAGTGGTTGATCTTTTTCATATTTCCTCACATTGGAGCCACACAATGAAATGTACTTTATCAGGATTGTAGATGGACAGAGCAACACATGTGAAGAAAAATGTGGCAAACATTTGTTTCTAGCCTCCTCAACGCTTTGTAGAACCACCTTGTGTCTTTGATTGGTATCATCTGTGAACGGATTCTTAGTTGGATTTATTTCTAGACTTCAACTAGAAATAGACTAGACTGTGGGGCGCGCCCCCTAGGGGGGGCGTCGTGCCATTACAGTGGGGGCGCGGGAAGCCGCCTGGATGAAACAAAACATGAACACTGTACGCGCTGTACGCGCTGTACGCGGTTTTAACCTTAGACTGGCCAACTCTGTTATTCCTCTGTCAATTTGATACAGTCGGGGCTTCCACACTTCCCATATCTGTGTCCTCTGTCACTTTTATCATTAGTTAAAACTGCTTAATCCGTTGTTAACATATGGTAACCTGTTTTTCCGAGCCACCTTTAAACGCAACATGAACGCTACGACACTCGCACAGGGTTTATACCTGTGCGGCAGTGAAGGAGGCCTGCTGCTGCTGTGCGGAGCTACGCACAGCAGGTGTGTTAGAATCATGGCAGCAAACCAGCAAAACGCAAAGAACCTTTCACAGTTTTTCTCCAAAACTAACCGACTGAGTTGAGTAAAGCTGCTGGATGCAGGTAATGTTAGCTAAAAGATGACTAGCTAATACCAATACAGCACCTTAATCTTGTTAGCTAGTAACCTGTAGGCTACTGATGTTGTCCATGTTCATTTTGCCCCCCAAAAAGTCGATTCCCTCCCCCCCACCCCAGGGACAGGGACAGGGATTCTCTAAGAATCCTCTCTCCCCCCCTCCCACACGTCGTTCAACCAGACAGCCATTTATAATCCATAAGGGGGGGCCCAGAAAATGTTTGGAAACCACTGGGGGGGGGGGGGCGCAGGAGAAAAAGTTTGGGAACCACTGGCTTAGGGGTAAGGGATAGGGTTAGCCATCTTTCCCCCAGCATGATGCTGCCATTTTCCCTCAACATTTTGCTGTTGCTATGCTTGATGTTCCATATAATCGTGCAATTTGACAAAATAGAAACATGCAAATTCAGAAAAAAAACTATTTTGCCAAAATGATTTGGATTTTGCAGTATTTTTTTAGGTATTCTTTTCAAATTTGGTTTATTTTGCACACAAGTCACATGATGACAAACAAGATGTTGCTACTGGTGCAAACCATGAAAAAGAAATCAACAGGAAGTGGGAGGAGGATGATGGGGCTGGATTTTTTTTAAATTTCTTAGCATGTGGATAAAGTCATTCACATGTGATTTTAATTGTGTTTCTTATTTAAATGAAACACTGTAGCTGCAAAATTGTGTTGTTTTTTTTTACATGATCAAAATACTGACAAACTTTTGTGCACATTTGTAACAGAAACGCAGCTACTGATGTTGCAGGTTTTACCTGCTTTAGTTGTGTAATGCCAAATGATATGATGCTTCAGCTGCTCAGTCATTCACAGTGCTAAAAGTATTAATTACTTTCTGCTGCGACTGCAGTTAATTTACCCTCCAAAAAAACTAATCCAAACTTTAAATAATCATGTTATACTTCCTTCTTTTTTTTATTTTACTTGGTCAGAGATATAACCTGAATATAACCTTGTAACCTGTAAAACCTCTCATAAATATCCCCCTGGCCTGTCTGATGTGTTATTTTAAATTCATGATGATTTTTATTCATTTCTGTTCTCTAATAAAACTCAGACACTTTCAACAAATAGTTAAATTCACACAAAATTTAAAGAAAAGTTTAGTAATTTGGAGATTTCTGAAGGCATTTGATTTCATTAACAGGTATCAGAATAAACAGGCTTGAATACAAATGCATGCCACACTTTTCAGATTTCTATTTGCAAAAATAAATTGAAAACCTTGTTTTATTTCTTTCTGACATATTGGCAAACTTATATTGCAATCTTGTATGTACTTTTCTTTAAAGGTGAAAAAACATTTAATACTTTAAATCTTATGCAACTATATCTGTAGATACTACAGATTCACCACAAGGGGGCAGCAAACTCATACAAGTCTAGATAGGATAAAACTGTCTAATTTTGTTGTCTTTTTTTATTTGGTACAATGCGAAGAGATTCCCAGGTCTTACCTGATACAGCCAATCTAAACTGTGTTTTTCCAGATCCCACAGTGTTCTTCACCGTGCACTCATACGTCCCACTGTCATTCAACTGGACGGGCCGTCCGAAAACGAGCTTTTCTCCAACCACAGACACCCCATCCGGCAGAGCTTCTCCTCTCCTGATGATAACCATAATAATAAGAAAATGTCAAGCCAATTTGGAGAGATGTCAGCGAGGGGTGAACCACACAGAATGCATGACTCACGACTTGAAACAACAAAAGGTGCGACTCGCTTCAGCAAATGGAAAATGAAGATGGAGCAGAGGGTAAACATGCATTCCAGTTTTGGCCTTTGTTGAGCAACAGCTTAAAACGTAACAATAGTTGGTTTATATCACGGAAGAAATCATTCCAAATAAACACAAAAGATTACCGTCAGGTAACCCTTTCACATGCATCTGAACCAAAACCTGCAGCCCAGCCATCCAAACAGTCTATATAAAGACCAGTGGCTGCATGCAGACTGGATACTGTGCAGCTGAAGAGGCATCACAGTCACATAATGGAGCGTCAGTTTCTGATCAGGTCCACTGAGACGGTTCAGGTTGCTGAGCTGGTTTCCCTGAGCTGCAGTGGCTCTTTAACCACTGCTTTACCCCCCACTAAAACTGGAGCAGGCTCATGTTTCGCACCTCAGAGCCCCACCTAGCTTCCCTGACCAGCCTTTTATGATAAAGTCACGCAGGAATATTTTATCTGACGAATAATCTACATTCAGCAACTACCTTTAGTTTCACAAAGTTCATCTTTGACAGCAAGTTATCATCACATCGGGGTTGGAGTTTATTGTTGTGCACAGCCGCGAGTGAAACCAAGCGGTCAGTGGAGCGTTACTACAGGACACGTAGCATTCACATCAGCAAATTCACAGTAAGGGTCAGAAACTGTGAAGCTGTTGCATTTTCTGGGTTACAAGTCATTTCATGCTTCTACAAACCATTCAATAACTCGGTTTTTAAACATGCAACAACAAGATACCGGATTAAAACTTGACTGTAGCCTCTTTTTGTGGACTGTGCATGTTGTATACTTGCATATTTAATTTTTTTTTTTTGGATGATCTGTTTTCTTTGTATAGTTCTAAGCCTTGTGTATTATGATAAATTGTCATTCTAAATATCTTTTATGCGTGTAGGAATTATTCTCCATCTGTGTGATGGAGAAATAAATCACTAATTAACCACTGCAAGGGTTAACCGAGTGTAGAAAATGGATAGATGGATGTTTTCCACATGTGAAATCTCATGTGCAACATGCAACACATTTTTAAGCATTTTTTTTAAACTGCCTTAATAACTTTTATTAAAGTTAGATTTTTAAAGACACACAATAAAAACACTCCAGTCAAAGTTTTTGTAAAGAGCAAAAATGTGAAACAACACAAACAAAAGAAGGAGGGAGGAAACTGTGGTGCTACACTGCAGACCTGCAAAGCCAGACAACCAAGTTTGACAGAACATTTTCCAAATATTGTTTTACTTTGCAGTAGTTTCACTTTAAAGTTATGATACCAGAAGTTACAGTGTTTATATATGAATATAATAACAAATGGTTATAATTAATTTAGAAATATCCGGAACTGATTCTGTCAGGAAAGTCAACTCCTTACACATGTTGTTGGTCTCCTCTCTGCAGTCAGTGCAGCAAATATTGTAAAATTACAGCGTATTTATGTGTCTTCAGCTTACAAAATAACCATAAACATTTTTTTATGGAGTTTACAAATTAGGCAGGGTTTTTCAATCTTTATAAAGATTTTCCCATTGAAATAAAAAAGACTGTAGCAGCTACCAGAATGCTTCAGGTTCTTTTAAAAATTGGTTTCATCGATTTACAGACAATTATAATCAAACAACAGATCAAAATTGTGGTTTTACAGTGTGACTAGTTTGGAAATGGTGTACGTTTGTACACCGTTCGGTCCTGATGGTCTGTGGGGTGATGTCTCTCTGGACTGGCCCCGTTAACAGAAAGAAAAAGGCCAAACGTTTTTCCCCATTCCAAAACGAAAGAGTAGCGACATAAATATACTTCCTGCATCTGCTAAACAAAGAGCCTCAGTTATTCGGCTGCAGCCTTAGATAAATGTAGTACTCCAGTAATCAGACAGATGAATGACCATGTAGATGAAAGCTGGCTGGATGACACAGAGGTCAGTGAATCATTTTGTTGAACTAGCTAAACAAATTAATGGGTTTCACCCTAACAAAGTTCTTATTGTGCTGGCTGCTGCAGCTCTGTGTCTGTTTTTGTTCACCAACTGGAATTTAAAAGAAAATGGTAAAGTATTTGAAGCAGGAAAACAACTTTTTTTTGTATATTTTGTCCTCACAGTTAACTGGAACTGCACTGAAAACAGAGAGTAGCGTTAGCTTAGCTCTTCAGCTAACTGCACAACATGAAAACAATCATCAGAAGAAGGAAAGAAATGAATTTATTAGGCAGTGAAGCTGTATGTGTTGGGTCAAATATATCTAAAGAAGGACATTTAAAAGCTTTGTGTGTTTTAGGGGATCAGTTGCAGGAACAAACTGAATATTTTAAGATGTCCAACTCGGTTGGAGCAGCATTGACGCTAACTTGCAAACCCTCTGTTTATGTTGAAATATCAGGATTTTTGCAGGGTTACAAAATCATTTAATTCATAAATTTCATTTCTGAGTCTTAGGAAGTCTTAAATATTTCCAGGTTTTATATGCTTTTATGCGTTTTATATTAAATTAAGCAAATTAAGCATGTCATAAATGTACGTTGCACCTGTTTTTTTTTTTTACTTCTTAAAATTTGTAAATAAGCAAGTTTACGCTCCTGAAACAGGGATATTGTGAACTTTAAAACCACAGAGTTCTCAAATACATCCAGTACCATTCCTTTATTAAGATTTGTGCAGTATCTGATTAGAACTCAATATCTGCAAATGTTAAATCTTAAATCACTCAGATCTTGACTGGAACCTCTTCACTTTGTAATTTCTGAAGTGCGATAGATTTTTTGCAAAGATAAGGTTTTTCAAGCTTATGAAATCTAAAATAAATAAAAAAATATAGGCAACTACATAAAAAAATTTAATTACCTATAAAAATTACTGTAGAGTGAATAATGCACAAAAAATTAACCTAGATCGAAGACGAGTCAGAAAAGCTGACAGTCTGCAATCTTTCCATCAGCAACAGGTTTAAAAATATAGAATTGTAAGCTTTATGTCTGCTGCCTAATATGACGTTAAGCTGCACCTTTTCAGATAAATGTACTAATTTTAAATAGAAAGCAGAATGTGCAAGTTCAATATTGCATAAGCTTTAACATTATTCTCTCATTTTAGACTAACTTCCTCATAAATGGCATATTTTCTTCTTGAAACACATCGGATTAAATCTTAAAGGTGGAGTTTGGCAGACCTCTCTGCACTGGTTATGTAAGAAGACTGATAATATTTTTATATCTGATTACTGATGGGCAAGTTGGGACGTTTGCATCTGATTATGTCATTATTTTTTAATATCTAAAGGTTGTCTCCTGTTTAAAGATTTTCCACCCTGCATTCGACTGCTATGCGCACATGCAGAGATGTAATGGCTGGTACGGTGTCTCTAATTAAAGCACAGACCCTGTGTTTTTACCAGACATTAGAGTGATATTTAAAGCATCGCTCTGTGATTAAGTGCTTAGTTTGCGTCTCCTGCTCTTCCCCATGTCGCTGGTTCCATCCCTCGTGTGAAAACGTCTCCTGCCCCAGAAAGTCTCACTTCACATTTCGCAACTCGACACCACGGCTTTTGATTTCCGCAGCAAATCGAGCAGAAAAAGTCGTCCCACTTTAAACTCGAGTGCTTTGTTTTGTACCAGTGTGTAACATATAATTGTTTTCAGCCACATTCCTGCAGCACATAAAGAGCAATTTAGCACTGCAGGGTGCTAAATTAACATGTAATTGGCAGAGGTAAAATGTAGGTTTGTGTGATATGATGATGGTACCGAGTCCAGATGACATTCTGGGGTGTTGGGTTTCCCCTGCCTTCGCACACCAGCTCGGCCTTCTGCAAACCAACCTGCCAGTTACTGGGGGAACTGGAGATGATGGGATCTGGGGGGTCTGAAACAAAGAAGCAAGCATTGTAGTTTTAAAAAATTAAACTGCAACTTCTTTCTAAGAGAGAAAGAGGTTTCAGCAAGTGAGTGAAATTAAACTGAAACAGTTGTTGAAGTAAAACCAATTAAAAGAAAACAAAGGCAAGGAATTATAGAAAAAAAAGCAAAACCTTGTGAACCTTTAGGAGAGGACAACTTTTAAAGGTGCAGTGTGTAACTTTTATTTATTTTTTAAATCTGTTTTTTGTGTTTGTTAAAACTGTCACCATGTCAAGACAGTGTAATATGAGACAGATAATCTGTGAAAAGATCAATCTACTCCACCTTCTCCCTGAGCTGCTAATGACGTCTAAAGAAATGCACAAAAAACAACCAATCAAAGCCAGGAGGTGGGTCTCAGTGTCGTCAATCAATCTCATGTACTCGATGCTAAATGTGTTAATGGCAGAGAAACAACTTATCGCAACAGAAAAACCGTTCATCAACTAGCTTAGCATTCATAACATGCTGTGCTAGCTGCAGCGAACCAAAGAGCAAAGAGGTGAGAGAGAGAGAGAGAGAGAGAGAGAGAGAGAGAGAGAGAGCAGTGCCACACTTAGGAGTGATTGACAGAGCTGAAATATCCTCGCTGTTTGTGTCTTTCTGGTATATATTTAATTTCTACTTCACATCAGAGAATGGTTTAAAAAAGAAAAATAATCATCTGCATCCAGTTTTTACATTTCATAGTCAAATATTTCATTTCCATCTCTTCATTTGAATTCCCTTCTATTTACTGATTCCGATTCGACTGGAGAACTTGATCTCATCCTTCTCTCATAAGCCACCACTGCAGCTTTACCTGCAGCCAACTCTTAAAATAGATCCTTGAAGGAAGCCTTCATGATGACTACCTGTTAAGACCAAGCCTTTCCTGCTGCTGTGACAATACGGGAAGATCTGTTCTGCAACATTTTTAAACATTCAGTCATGCAAAGTTACAATGTCATGTAGTTTATGAACTGAATCTTGCTGTTAAATCCCAAGTGAAGATCAAATCTTAAGCATAGTGGAGGAAAATCACAATACAACTACTCAAATTCTGCTTTCATCCAATCCGCAATGCAGTTTGCCAGTCTGGAAAATCTTTGTTCAGGTAGAAATCCAGGAAAACTGGATGTTTGATTTTTATATATTTTATCAGTTCATGCTAATTTCTGGTGTACCAGAGTGGGAAACTCCAAAGACATCAAGTTCATGAATCACATCCACACCTTTAAAGTTGCCAGTCACATCAAATCCAAAACCAAACACTAACTATAACACAGAGATGCTAAAAAGTTAGCATGGCTACAAAAAAAAAAAAGTCAAGGTCGGAGCATGTCCACATTTTCCCTGGACATAATCTGATCTGTCATTACCGACGAACATTTAGTTCTCACTTACTTCCACAGAACGACAACCGAGGCTGAATAAATATGATTCAAGGACAGAGGACACAGGAAGATCTGAACAAAGCTGGCTCAGAGCCCAGAGAAAGGTTTAAACAGTCGCTCAGTCATTTAAAACTCATTTTCCACCCTTAGGTTTCGCTAAAGGAAGAAAACACCCATTTTGATGCCGGCTGCAGCCAGATTAGTACGTTAACGCAGTCAGTGTGAAGGCTGAAGCCTCTGTAAGCCGCTGATGCTCCAGACTTGATCATCACTGAGAGTTCAGCAGGCAGGATTCAGTTCAGGAACTACAGCTGGAAAAAACTGAGAGCCCACAGCACTGAACCACATTATAAACCTCCTGGTTCTTCCACCAAATATTGATTCCTGAACTCTTCCTGAGTTAAAACATTAGTGCTGTTGTTTCTAAATGAATACAAACTTGTTTTCTTTGCACCATTTGATGTCTGACAGCACTGCATCTCTTCCATTTCTCATTTTCTGTTAATAAATACAAAATGTTTGCTTGAAATTTCAGAGACATGTTGTCAGTAGTTCATAGAATAAAGGAACAATGTTCATTTTACTCAAACATAAACCTATAAAAAGTAAAATCAGAGAAGCTGATCATTTTAAATGGTCTCTTCATTTTTTCCAGAGCTGTAAATGATATTCTAACATTGCATAACTGAACATGTAAAAATGTAGTGGAACAAATCTTCTCACTTTGCTGTGACAACAGAAAAAGTTTGGGCATATTTGTTAAAAGCAATAAAAAATTCCTTCTAGGAATCCGGCTGTGAACTCTAGTTAATCTAAATGCCAACAAAAGAATCACCACAAACATAATTACTGTTTTGTTTTGAGAGTCAACAGCAGGTAAAACTACACACTGAAGCACGCCATGGTCACAACTTTACGAGAGAAAGATGGATCTCGATCTCAAGTCTAACATGAATAAGGGTTGAAACAATTAATGGGATTAATTTAGTAATTTATTAATAGTTTACAGATTCTAAAAACACCAATTTCTGAAAAACAACATACTGAAAGCAGTAATTAAAATTAAAAATGTACATGCATGACCTTTGTCTGTGAATACAAAGGTCAGGACTCAGCCTGATTTTAACTTCTCCTATTAAGCACCTTTTATCCAATTATTAATCGATTAATTCAAAAAACAATCAACTGATCAGTCTTGCACTGTATTGATAAGTCAAGCAGAAAGGGTTGAGATCTTCACAATATTGAAAGGTTTTTTTTTACTGCAGATGCATCCTTTGCCACAAACGATCAAACATTCACTAAAAGAATGATGTTATTGCATTTTAGGGAATAAAATGCTTATTGTATTATAGAAATAGATTTAGTTGTTTGTTTATTTGCATTTTTTAATGTATTTATAATATTACATAAGATAGTTAATGCCCACTGACTGACTTAACAATTGGGAGGTTTTTAAAATCGCTCAGTTTCCAGACACCAAAAAGGTTTTTGCCAAAGAACATCCTGTTGTTTTTTTAAGCACTTTGCTGTTTTTTAGAAGCAGCAGAAACTCAAATGGAAGCATAAAAACATACTAAATAAGAATTTTTCATAATGGACCCCCTTTAAGTGATTCATGTTTAATGATTCGACTTTGTAGCCAGTTCTCCGCAGTAACAGACTCGTAACTTGGAAGTCCTAACTGGACCTGACTGGTTCGTCGGTTCTGTACTCACACTGGACCACCAGGTGGTTAGCGACCCTGCGCGGTTCCTTCAGGCTGGGATGCCACACCAAGCAGTCCAGCTTCTTGCCGTTCATGCTGCGCAGCGGGTGGAGCGAGTACTGGATGAATGTTTTCCCGTCTTCCCCGGTGTGGTTCCTGGAGTAGCCGGGCAGCTCGGTGTCCCAGGACAGCCCGGGTTTGGGGTAGCCCACGGCCCGACAGGTGGCGACAACGCCAAACGCCTGGCCTTCCACCAGGTCCTCCAGTTCCACGGCGGTGATGGGCAGCACTAAGGAGAGCAGGGAGATATTTGCTGGTTAGTATTTTTAAGCTCATGTTTGTTTTCTAAGCTTTAAGTGATACTGCAGGGCGACACTGACCAGAAATACTTTTTGTTTTATTTTAGGGATTGTCCACAGATGATGCATTCAAATGGTATTCCTGGCTTTTCAGCCAACATAAGGAGGTTACTGTTCACATTTTAGCCTCATAGATTGTTTTCAGTGCAGACACAATGGCTGCTGTTCACCTAAAGGAAGTTCAGCTTTAGGAAACAATGCCCAGTTTGCAATAGCACACCTGCACCTGCCCTACTTTACCAAAGTCAAATGTCTGCAGTGGAAACTGAAATATATTATATTAATGGAGTTTTTATTGGAGTTTTAACTACTTTACTTATCTCTTTATTTTCATTACAATTTCTTTATTTTCCTTATTACTTTTTATTATTTGTTTTCAGAATTATTGTAATTATTTTATTTTTTTAAAGTAATTTTCATTATTTTTTTGTTTATATGTTAATTTTATTGTTAGTTTTATTTTCTTTATTGTTGTATTTATTTTTATCTTTTTATTCCATTATAATCATTTTTAATCATTATTATAATCTTTTGTTTTCATTATTTTATCATTATTCTTAAAATTTTTCATTATTATTATTATTATTATTATTATTATTATTATTATTATTATTCACCTATGCAAAATAAAAACCCAACACGTCACATCACCAAAAGAACCCAGATACTTCAGTGAGGCATGGTGGAGGCAGCATCATGCCATGGGGTTACCTCTAATGAGATAAAACTCGTGAGATTTTATTCACTTTAAATAAAATAACAAAGACCAAATATCAGTCAGTTGTGACACAAAACCTCCAGTTGTCTGCTAGACAGATTCTGTAAAAAAATGGATTTAATGTTTTAATCACTAAAACAGGAGAATCATTTCTCAGTCAAAATGTCGTCGGTCTCTTACCAGAGACTGAATGCTAAATGTATTTTAAAATGTGCTTCTAAAAATGAGGATGTTCACACTAATTAGTAGTTTTGTTGTGCAAAGTGTTTGTCACATTAATTTGAAATGATTCTCCTTTTTTAGGTCACAAACAGACTTTTAATGTCCACAACAATGGGGACAAAATCCTTTAATGGTAATTAAACAAGAAGAGAGACGGTAAAGGAAATATCTTGTGCCTTCATTATGAAAATAAATAGTTGGGTTTCATGATGATCCATTCTGGTTTTTATTTACATTTCACACAGATTTTTAGGCTTGTAATCGGAGCGAGTAACACCAGGATTTAATTACAAAGTTTTCTGTGAGGTTTAGGATTGAGTTTCGTCTCATTTCAGCAGTTTCAACAGAAACTCGCTCACTTTTTCATAAAAGCTCATCAGAATGAACCCTGGGCAGGATTTTGGAGCATCACCAGATGTATTTGCACGTAAACACTTTTGTTTTTATTTTGAATCCAATCCATGACTCACAGGAAAGTCATGATCATCTGACATCTGATCAATCTCTGCACATGCCTTTGGATTATAAAAAAAAAAAAAGCAATAACAACAACTGCTGTTATGGTTTAATCTCTTAAAGCACAAAATAAATGACGTCACATCTGCAAAATAAACCCGCAGCCAGCAGATTGGTAGAGATCACATGTCAAACTCGAGGCCCGGGGGCCAAATCTGGTCCGCCTTAGCTTTTTATGTGGCCCTCAAGACTCCAAATTACATCAATACGTCCCTCCAGTTTTTCACAAATCCTCAAAATTCACACAAAGTCACATTTAACATCATATATGTGACTTTGATTACAAAAAAAAACTGTCAGAAAATCCTGGAGGGACAGCTATTTATTAATATATTAACAGTTTAATTGGCTTTATAAATACATCCTGGCGCAACCGGCCCTTTAAGAACATTCAGATTTTTGATATGGCCCAAAATTAAACTGAGTTTGACATCCCTGGTATAGATCAAAGGTTTGATTGCAGGAAAAAAAACATTTAAATTCATATATTAGCATAAATTAAAGTGATGGTGTTAATATTCTACGGTCTGCTTGAGCAGGTTGGTTCAGTTCCAGGTTATTATAACGTCTTCGTCGGACATTTTACATGCAAATTAGTGAATGTTTCAACGCTCAGGGACCTTGTTCAGGACTTGAGGTTGTCAGTTACTGGTCTGAGTGGATTTGTGATGCGAGGCGTGCCAAAACAAGCCCTTAAGCTCGGAGCATCGCTGCCGACAATGACTGGCAGCAGAAGTGATAACATCGCGTTCCCACAGACCCTGTGATGATTCAAATGTTACCTCATGTGATCCACTCAGGAAGTGGAAACAAGCCACAAAAAATGTGACACCAGGTGAAAAAAATAGTAATACCACCTTCATAAATTAGTTTTTCTAAAGAAAATACTGGGGCACAATGGCAAAGCCTTGCCAAAGAAAACCAGTTTCCTCAACATGATTTTTTTCCTTAAATGTTTTTATTTTTTCAAGTTCCTTCAGTAGCAATAATATTTCAGTAAAGGGCGCAGAGGTTGAATTTTATGTGAAATGTTTGAAATTGAGTGATTAAATCAGAATCCCACTGCTGTTTTAAAAACTGTCCTCCATGTTTGCAGGCTGTTTACTCCAGATTTTCACCTGGCAAAAGCTTTTCCTTTCATTTGTTTCCTATTGCTTCATGTTACAATAAGCTAAAATAAAAACATAGAAGTGAGGCAAGCATTTGTATTTACTCCCCTTTACTCTGATACCCCTAAATAACACCCAGAAGATGTCTCCTAGTTCATCTGTGTGTAAGTTCATCCCAGTATAAATCCAGTTGGTTTGTGAAAGTCAGAGTTTGGTGTTAACTAGTTACATTTACTCGAGTAATTTTTGGAAGTAATATCTTTTTAGGAGTATTTTTTCTTGAGTAATTTTATCATGAAGTATCGCTAATCTTGCTTGTATGAAATGTCTGGATTCTCTGCACAATGTGAGTAATTTTACTGAATGAAGAACAAGATTGATTTATCAATTACTGTTTGCAGAAGTTTGAATTATTCTGCAAACAATTCCCAGTTAGGACCATTAAGACATAAAGGTACCGTAATTTTTAGACTATAAGTCACACAGGAAAAAGCAAAAACATATATAAGTTGCGTTGAACTATAAGTAGCGGGTTCAGACAAACTTTGAAACATGTGTCTTATAGTCTAGAAAATACGGTAACTGCAGAAAATATGTATTCTTAATGTTTTGACTGGAAGGAGGGCTGCTTACAAATGCATGCCACACATTTCAGATTTTTATTTTTAGGATAAATTCAGCAGTCCACCGCGTCTTTCCTTGAAATTAGATGAGATCGTAGATATTTCTCACTGCTGGTCTTTTCTCGGCCAACATTTTGCAATCATCCCAGACTTTTTTTCACACACTGTTGCAATGAATTACATCAAAATAGAATAAATTCTTCGAGTGATTTATGGCCCTGATTATGAAATTATCAAACCGCCCTAGTTGGCGGCTCTTCTCTTTATGGTTTTATCAAACAACCCAAACGTGATTAGCAAGATGCATCAGAGAAATGGAGGGTGTGAAACTTACTCCACACGGTGAGCTTGATGGTCCTGTCGAAGTTTCCGAGGGGGTAGGTGACGATGTGGCACCGGTAGACGCCGGCGTCTGACACCTTTGTGACTTTGATGAGCAAAGCTGAGCTCTCAGAAATCGGGTTGTAGGTCTCAAACATCACCCGGTCAGAGTTCTCAACCGCTGGAGGAAAAATTTTATAAAAACAGGTCAAACTGAGTAACTTCAGCCTTTACAGGACAAAGCAAATCTTATTTTACACCGTTAGTGAAAGAGTTTTACTCTTAAAGAAGCAAAGAGTTTATTTTGTACTCTTAAAGAAGCAAAGAGTTTATTTTGAGTTGTCTGTTTAAGTTTAATTAATGAACACACAAAGATTAAGTGAACTTTTCATCTTGTATCAAAAATTTCTTTTTGCACAACAATAAAAGCTGTTAAAAGAAGAAAATTCTGGAGTTTTTTGTCCATTTTTATGTTTCACATTTGCAATAATTTATAGATTTCTCTTCTACAGAAATCAGACTTTGCTTCATCAAAATATTGTGCTTAAAGTTCATTGTTGGACAAGCAAAAAAAGAAATATTGCAACATATTTTTTACATTTTTATTTAAAAAATTAACACATATGCATTAAATGAGGGGTTGCACAGTGGCGCAGTTGGTAGAGCTGTTGCTTTGCAGCAAGAACATTCTGGGTTCGAATACCTTTAATCCCTTCAGTAAAGTGGGCCGTGATGATTTGCCTGCTGGTGCCGTTGGGGAACACCTTTTCCCAGGTGACCTGCACCATCCTCTGGTCCGCCTCCGGCTGGTACCAGCAGGGGAGTCTGGTCTGTGCGTCAGTGAACCCCTGGAGGTCGGTGTCGGGCTGCGGAGGCTCTCTGAAGTCCCCTTGAACGCATCCTGCTGAGGAGAAAACAGAAACGGGTCATCAATCAGAGATAAAGGTGTTACGAGTTGATCGGAGGAATGCTTGAACTAGGACACCGAAAGATAAAACCAGGTGTTGCAAAATTCAGATAACTGAACTTATTCTAAAGGGAAAGGTGGCTGCACTTGCAGAACTGAGGACATTTTATGTTTATTTTGAATAATATTTATTTATTTCACATAAAATTAAAATGGTTAAAATTAAAATGGCACATGATGACATAAACAAAAGTCTGAAGATAAAAGCTCCCCATATATATATAAAGGTAATAGTAAGAAAATATATATATTATCTTTGTAATGAGACAGCACTCTAATGAATAATTATACCTTGATAGAATATTATATTTCATTATTTTCTTAAAAGTAAAAATTGGCATATTGTTCCTTAAATTGAAATAAAATTTTCAATTTGTCTACATCTGATTTTGGGATATTAAAAAGTATCTGTTCCTCTCGGATTATAAATGCTATCTCTCTCAATAAATCTTTTTTGCAAATTGATAAAATGATGTTCTGTATTTTAAATATAACTTGCAGAACATAATATTCCTCCAAGTCATGAAATTTCATTAAATTTAAGTTGAACGATGAATTTGTTGGATCTCTGCAGCGTTTTCTGCTTATAAATCTAATGCCTGTTTTCTGCAAAATAAAAGTAGAATTTGTAAACGCTTTACGGGCATTACCCAAAACTTCTGCACAAATAGAAAACAGGAAAGATCAGAGGATTGCATAATATCAAAAATGCTTAATCACTCAGTGAGTTTTTCACTTTATCGATGCAAATTACATAAATGCAATGTCTACTATAAAACAAAGAAAACTTGATCTGTTAAGAGAGTCACTTTCTCCTTCAGTGTTTTACAAAGGAAGTGATGCACAGGCTCAATAGATTTGTTTACAGACAAACACTCCCAAAGGCCACAGCTGGAGCTTCGCCCAACCTGCTTGACTTTGACCTCAGCATCATGGAGAAAACACGCACGCTCCTAAAAGAAAGGAAGGGAAGGTCTGCACGTGTGCCAAGACTGAAGCACGGCTCTTCAAATGGAGTTAAGTCTTTTATTTTAAGACGTATTAAGGTTTTCCTGCTTCAAAGCGAACAATAGTGCAGAAGGTTTACTGCTAATCCTGATTTCCTCACTCATAAGTGACTGCTGTGGTTTTATCTCTGCAGGGCTTGTTACAGCGATGATGTAAAAACATCATTTTATATTGCAGAGTTTGGCGTTTTTTGGTGATTTTTTTCAGTATTTGGTCAATTATCACTTTAGGGAAACAATTTATGAACCTTTCAATCACGTGTTGCACAATTTTCACGATATTTGACATTAATCTTCATCAGACTGATTGTTTCCCATTTAAACTGTCTGCAAATCTGCCCAACAGGAAGTGAGGTCGATTCTCATAATCTAAATGATCTTGGCACACCGCCTCAGGATCAGGATGTTTTGTGCCAGCTAATGTTTTCTCAATAATTACTGAGACTCATAAGTGGCTTAATGTTTTTAATTAAATGAAAAGTTTCCTGGTGTCTAGATCTGGTCTCTTCTGGCTTTAAAACTGCTGCTGCTGAACTTTACAGCTCCATCAGCTGCATCCAAGCTGCACAGCGGAGCATTAACAGAGATCCTTCCCCTTCCAGCAGCTGTTAATTCCTAACAACAACCACTGCTCTCAAAAGACTAAATAATCTTCACATCCTTGTTGGTATTTGTTCAGTTTTACTCATTTTGAAGAACATTCCTGCTCTTATTTCTCGGAAACGTTTTATCATCACATGTTGCAAACTAATAATTACGTTAGTTGATTATTCTGATAATTAATCAAATAAAAACTTGGCACATTTTGCACTTTAAGTCTTTATTATGCAATATTAGAAATATATTGAAAAACAAACAATTCAAGTCATTTTTAAGTAAGAAAATAAACATTTTATTGCTGAAAATGCAGTAACAGCATTCCCTGATGATTTGTAGCAAATGATGAATCTGCAGCTAATAAATACTTAATACTTTACATCATCATGTGAAAAGCTCAGCGGTTTCTGCTTGACTTAACATTAATAAGTCAGGGATGATCTGTTGTTTATATTTTGGATTAACTGATTAATAAATGGACAGTACAAGGTGATTAATAGAAGTGTTTTTTTCATTTTGTTTGGTTTTTTTGCACATCCTTCTTGAAAATGAGATCTGGATCTCAATATGGTTTTACCTGGATAAATAAAGGAAATAAAACAAAAATAAGTTAAACTTGTGTAGCTCCTGGTTGAACTTTTTTACAGATTTTGTCCGGTTTTGTCTTAATTACTGCTGTTATTCTCACAGAAATTTGCCTATTTTGAGTTTCTATAGCCTAGTCAATGATTAATTGATTACTAAATTAGTTAATTATTTCAATAATCAATTCATCTGATTAATCCTTTCATCCCTTATTGTAAATAGTCTGTTTTTAATGCACAAATATACCCGGCATTTTAATAATTTTTTAATAATTAGCAGATGTGCTAAGAAGAAACTGATGTAGGAGAACTTCCTGTGATGATATTGTCATTTCATATCATAAATGTTCAACTTGAATGAATGAACTTGTAGTTTTCTTTAGTATTCACTGCACAGACATGACATTTGTCTCCTTTGTGCTTTTTAGAAGGTCTTTTGCAGATTCTACTCAGTATGTTAAAACTCAAATTTATTTAACTCAATTCCCTTTTTAACTTTGCATTTCCAGTAAAGCTGCACAAACAGATCAAATGTTGAACCCAATAACTAAAACACAAAGTTTTGAACAATCATTTCACTTGATTTTATATATTTTCAGTATTTCAACCCAAATTTGAAGCTCTGGTGACATTTTCAGGCACGTTGCAGTTTTATTTCTTCTTTCTAGTTTTTTAAGACTGACGGAAACTCAGCTCTGTTGCTCATTAGTGGCTTTTACCAGTTAAAGGTTGCATTTCACCATGAGAGCGGTGAATCAAAAACTCAGACCAAACAAATGAACTTTGATTTCTAGGACGAACACGTTTATTCCTTCTCTGGTTACTGATTCACAAACCCGATAAATGATTACAGAGTTGCCAATATTGGGCACAAAATCCCACGGATCCTGCAAGGACGCAAGGACATCTGGGATGTCCAGATGTCCCACAGAGAGACGAAAAGTCAGTCTGCACTGCAAAACACAACATATTACCAGGTATTTTTGTCTAGTTTCTAGGGCAGATACCTTATTGCCCTTAAAATAAGACAAAAACTAACTTATAAATAAGTTTTCAGCAGGAAGTAGCTTCTTGTTTCACATCAGTAATTCCTTAACATTGATGAAAACGTTCTAGATCTAAAGGTAGATTATTTCACTAATAATATGAGATAAATGTCAAGTTATAAGTGAAATAATCTGCCAGTGAAACTAAACTACATTTTCATCAATATTAAGGAATTAGTGATGTAAAACAAGCTGCTATGTCTTGCTAAAAACTTACTTATAAGTTAGTTTTTGTATTATTTTAACTCTACCAACATATTTTCACTAGAAACTAAACCAGAGTTGGTTTTAACTAGTTATATCTACTCACTTACATTTACTTGAATAACTTTTTGAAAAATATTACTTTTGGGAGTATTTTTACTACATTGCATGCATTACTTTTATTTGAGTAACTTTATTATGAAGTATTTCTACTCTTACTTGAGTAAAACGTCTGGATTTTCTACCCACTGAATGAAAAACAAACATTTTTTAACCAGAAATTCACCAAACACAGAGAGACACACCTGCAGTTTTTGTTAACGTTTCATCAGTTTTATATTGAAAGAAACTGATTTGGAAACATTTTCTTTTGCTATTTTTTATTATTTATATTAATTATATCCTTACAATACCAAAATTTCCTCTTAACTTTATATTTTATTCCACCTGATGATGTAATTTTTAAATATTAATTGATGATTTGATCAGTTACTCAGAAGTTGAGTAAATACTTTTTGACTCTTACTTGAGTCATTTCTTGGACGGCTACTTTTTACTTTTACTCAACTAAAAATATGTTAAAGTAGCACTACTCTTACTTGAGTACATTTTGTGGGTACTCTGTCCACCTCAGACCAAATTTCTTGGTTAGATTTTGTGTTTTTGCAGTGCAGTGCAGGGGAGGGAGGGAGGGAGGGAGGGAGGGGGAGAGAGAGAGACAGACAGACAGACAGACAGACAGACAGACAGACAGACAGACCTTGGATGGACACTCAGATTAAACGAGGTTTTAGAGTAAGCCAAAGACAAGATAAAAAGATAAACAGCAAACGGAGAGGAAGAGTTAACCCCTGTTCACACACTCTAGACAAACACGACTTCACAAAGCTGCCCTTCAGGCTTTCCCAGTTCCCTCAGAGTGACAGTAACTCCATCACACCTGAGATTATCACACCTGTTGAAACCAAAAGCCTGATAAGAGTATTTTTTCTTCTAAATGGAGCGAGAGTCTCAGACCTCGTTTCTGCTGGTGGCTTTAAACCACAGAGGAGGGAAACAAAAGAGACGAGCAGCAGAATTAGTCATGAAAACGGGAAGATGCCGGTTGCACAACAACCTCTGATTCATGTTTAGAAGGAGGAATGCGCCCGGGCAGCATTCTGTCGCACCTTCAGACAACTTCCATCGTCTGAACTACGTGGACATCCACGACTTTACCTGCAGGCGTCTGAGTTCAGACAGCAACAACTTAACTCACAGTTTGATAGAGCGGGTTTACGCTGATCTGAGTAGAAAACATGTTTTATTAACAGCACTTCTCTGTGCTTTAAAGCAAGTGAACAAAATAAACTGCCTTTCGTGTTTGTCTTGTAGTATCTTCTAATAAACAGCTGAGTGAGTTTTCTTTAGTCATTTTCACCAAAACCGGAAAACTAAAGAAGCTTTAAAGGGGTTATCATGATAACACGTTTAAGCCATCGAAATAAAAAAGTTCTTATGGAAAAAAAAAATATTCTAGTTACAGAATTTTACATTTTATCTGATTAAAAAAATGTATAAAACATCTTCATGCAAATTCAGTTTTTATAGCAGGAAGTTATTTTGCACATAAACTTGTGCAGTCATTGAAAGATTTCTATCTAGTTTCTAGTGTAAATATCTTACTGGACTTTAAATAAAACAAAACTCACTTCCAAGAAACCTTTTAACAAGAAATAAGTCTTGCTTTAATGTCAACAACTCCTTAATATTGATGGAAAAAATGTTTCTGCTGACAGATTATTTCACTTATACCTGGTACTTTTTCATCAATATTTAGAAATTATTGACGTTAAAGCGACCTCTATTTCTTGTTGAAAAGTTTCTTGGAAGTTTGTTTTGTCCTTTTTGTACTTCCATTTGGGTTTTTGCTGCTTCCAAAAACATCCAGATGTTTTTTGGTGTCTGGAAAATCAGCCATTTCAAAAACCTCCCGATTGTAAAGTCACATCGGGTTTCCTCACGTTTCCTAGAGACTCAGAAGAGCTCCAGCACTTTTGGTCAGCTTGTTTTACTGCTGTTTGCGCTGTACAATGGCTGCTGGAAAAGACAAGTTTGGTATTTGCTTACCATCCAGAAACTACTAGCTGCATTTTTATTGGTTGAGTAGGAGGCTCCACTTTTGCTTTTCAGTTGTATAATTGTGCATTAATAGGTCACCTTTAAGTTGAGGACAAAAACGCCGTAGGAATGCAGATGGAGTAACAAACAGGAACGACCAACTTCAACAAAATAGAGCACTGATTCTTTCAGCGTCGATGTGAACTCTAAGGCAAAATCCATCATCCTGTCAGGCTGATTTCTCAACAAAACATTCAGAGTGACGTTACCTTAAGAGGACATTCTGCATTTTAAAGTCTGTTTTTGGTAAACAGCTCAGAGTCTTACAGCCTTTCAAATTCAACACAAACATCTCAGATATTTCAGATCTTCCAGAGCTGGTGTAAAATTTAAGGGCTGATCCTTGAGGTTTTGAAGCACCACGGCTCAGTCTCCATCAAACACAAGTCAAAACGTCCTACTAAAGATCTCCAGCATGAGCTTACTGAACTGTATCAGCAACATTTCTGTGTTTATAAGCTCTTCAGGATATGAAATATCAGGAGAAACAGCAGATTAAGCCTGCTGATAAATACGTCTGTGTTGAAACTACACAATCTACTAGAATATAGATGAAAACACAACACAGGTCTGCAGAAAAACCCCACCAACCTGCACACAATCAGCTGCTACATCTCAACACTGACAAACACATTTTTAACCTCCCTGTTGATTTTACTTCATGTCAGGGTGGGAAATGTCAGCAAGAGGACGTTTGCATTCTTCAACACCTCCCACACAATGTAACATTAGGACATTTCAGCAGCGAGCGCTGAGGAAAAAAACTAAAAAAGAAGTTTCTCCAACAGTCTGCTGCTTGGTTTTCACCTTTTTGATCCCACAAAATTAAACATATTCCCCTAATTCTAACCGGTGTTTATTTTCTCTGATTCATCTTTACATTCAGTGACAAAAGACAACAGATGATCCAACTTAAATGTACTGCATTAATTGGTCACAGGTAATCAAATTAACTTTATCCAAGTTACTTTAGTTGCCTAGTTAAACAAAAATAAAAAAAGTAAGTTTGATTAACTTCATTTAATTACTTGGGACCAATTAACATATATGTTTTAGGTTGGAGCTCCATTTGTCCATGATTTTGTCTTTGCTGCCCTCTGAACTCTCAACCAGCTATAAAAACATGGCCGCTCACATTTAGCCCAGCTGCTCCTGGAGGTTTCTACCCGTTTCATGTTAGTTGTTTCTCTCCCCTTTCACCACATGCTTGCTCAGTAGGAGACAGTAACATAATGCAACAGGCATTCACATTAAATAATCCTTTGAATTAAAAGGTAATATTTTATCATTTGGGTTGAACTGGACAGTCTGGGCTGATTTATATCGGCTCTAAATTAATTTGATTTATTTTTTAAGTGCATTGAGATAATTGTTCTGAAATGGTGCAGTAATAATGCAGTTATTCAGAAACATTTGCATTGTTTTTAATGTAAATCTGCATTAAAAATATACTTACTTGACAGTTTGAAAACATATTGCTAAAAGTTTTAAGCTAAATTCCCATTTTATCTATTATTTTTGTTCAAATTCTGAGTGAAAGAATAAAAAAAACAACATGCAAATCCCAACTACGAAATATTAAAATTTCCTTAAAAATTCAGAAATACTCTTGACTATTTATAATGCAGAAGATATCTGTGCATATTACAGTAAAATAAACATTTTTTAAAGAGAACTGGTTATGAAATGCATAAGAAAAGGAGCAAGTCCAAACTTCGCTCTAAAATATCTCCAAGATGTTTTTGCTCCCTGAGGTAATTATGATCTCTGTGCAGCCACACCTGAACAAATGCGGGATTTCTTAAGTTCTCACCACAAAAATAAAGAATATGCAGAATTTCCTGAACAAGAACAACTCACAACAAACGTCACTGCCTGGGAAGAGCTGAAGATTAACATAATAACTATAATAAGAGCTCGAAACACGCAGGGAACTGTTTCAGACAATGCAAGCAGAAAGCTTTTTTTCCAATACTTTCTTTCTCTTCGATCATAAAAAGTTGGCAGGTACGTCAGATGCAAGACATACTTAAATAATAAGTTAGGAGGAAACAAGCAAACCTCCCAAACAGGAACAGAAAGCCTTTCAGCAGCAGCAGCATTTTACGAGCTGCAGTAGTTGTCAAACAGGCTGAGAGTTTGTTTCTCTACAAAAGTAGAAAAAATAGATGAGTTTCTAAAACAAAGCAACTGAAAACATGAAGGTTTAACTTTGAAATTCCTTAAAATGAAGATTTAAAACCTCACCAGCAGCCTTTAGACTTAACTTTGTTTGAATAAAATGCGTGCAAATCAAAATTAAAGCCAAAGTAAAATGAAATTGAGTTCTTATCTTAATAGCTTTACACGTCACGCAGCGAGTGGAGCAACTTTAACACCCACCGCGCTGTTTTCTCCTGAAATGACCGCAATCTGCGTGTTTTTTATTAAATGAAAAGTTATTTCTGCTGAATATTTGCACTAAAATCAGATTAAATCTAAATCCTTTCAAGTCTGAGCCTTAAAGCAGGACTACATAGCTCAGAACCGGTTTAATCAGATTTCCAAAGAAAGCTCACCGACAAGGAGCAGAAGAAGCATTAGTCCGGTCATCGACTCCATCTGTACCCCGAACTGGAACTTTTAGTTTCCCTTTTTGGCTTTTTAAATTATCATGTTAAGCTTTCATAACGTGCCCAGGACGTTCTCCCTCTTCCTCAGCTCCTCTTCGGGGGTTTTAGTCTAAAAATTCACATTTGCCCACGAGTGGACGGGAATGTCGTTCCTTTGGAGCCGCGCTGACTTCATTACAGGTGAATGCAAATTGCAGCAGGAGCGGAATAAACTGTTACAGCAGCAGAAAGGAACACGGCGCGTATTTGTCTAACAAAAACCTGTCCGCTCGTCACGCAGAGGCGCACCGCAACCTGGGCAGGTTGGAGCCGCTGCTACACCTGTCGGGATAAGCCCCGCCCAAGTTCAAATGACGCGTTCAGGTGTCTGTGAAAATGTAAGTGTTTCTTAAAATGAGGAGATTCACTAAATGATACCTGAGTGGTTAATTCTACATTTAAAAATGAATGAAAAAATATTTTCAGTATTGATTATTTTATCAATTATTCATCAGAATGGTGGAATGTCACTTAAATGCTATATGCAGAGTTGGGTAGAAACTAGTTACATTTACTCAATTACTTCAGTAACCTTTTTGAAAAAACATTAATTTTAGGAGTTTGTTTGTTTGTTTTTTTTACTTTGTTGTACTCTTTACTTTCACTTGAGTACTTTTATTACAAAGTATTTCCACTCTTACTTGAGTAAAATTTTTGGATTTTCTACCCACTAAATGAAAAACAAACATGGTTTAACCAAAAACTCACCAGGCACACACCTGCAGTTTTTGCTAAAGTCTCATAAGTTTTTGAAAATAAAAAAACGATTTTGAAAAAAATGTTTCACCTGATGTAAATTTTTTTATTACTTAAATAATTATTGTCTTTTTCATCCTTAAAATACTAAAATTTCCATTTAACTTTACTTTTTTGCTCTGTGTGATGATAGAATTTTTAAATATGAATTGATTGATGACTTGATCAGTTATTCAGTATTTGAGTAAACTTTTTACCAAATACTTTTCTACTTTTATTGAATAAAATTACATTGAAGTAGTGCTACTCTTACTTGAGTGCAATTTTGGGTACTTTATATATTTTTTAAGAAATGCATGTAAATGGTAAACAAAAAAAGTTTCAACTGCACAGAACTTCATCTCATGTAAAGTTTCTATCTTCTTGGATAGAAACTTTTTGAACTACTTTGAATAATTAACTGAATTTATTGTACTGCTTGATCAATTGGAGTATGAATGATTGAATTATTATCATTATCATTATCATTATTATTATTATTATTTTGTAAATTGTCTCGAGATTATATTTTTGCGAATTGGCACAAATTGAATTCTTTAATTGATGCTGATATCTTCCCATCTTGAAGTATATAGCTTCTATATATGTCACATTTTTATTTAAAGCATAAATGTGAATTAAAAGTGATGCCACTGACATGAACAAACTGTTATTTTACATAAAATAAACAGATTTTTACTCACTAAATGTGTGCATTTCTTACGTAAATACGTTATTTTATGCCTCATTTTATCAATTTCTTAAATGTTGTATTCATGTTCAGGTGTATTTAAAGACATAAATTAGATTTTTTTTTTTAAAATATGTACAAAAAATGTTTAGTCAGAAATCTCAGTACTCAATATTTTAGTTTTATTAAATCTCGATGGAGACTTTTAAGAGAAACCTAAATTTCCCAGGGGCAGTGAATGCATCATGACTTGGTTTTGCCAAAGCATCAGTTGCTTTGTGTTGTTTCAGTGGCTTATCTGTTGCTTCAGGGGTTGCATGGAATAAATAGGCGTCTTCATTTATTCATACAGATGTTTTGCAGCACGTGACGCAGAGGCGTAACGCTTTGTTTTGTCCCAGATTAAATAAATACAAACTGACTGTGATGTTGATTCACTCGCTGCGTAGTAACAACAACAGCAATGAAACATGCTGCTTTAATTCACTGATTAAGAAATGTTTATGTTCCACCAACACACTCCGGTTATCCTGTTGCATTAAGCAAGTCTTTTGTTGCACAGCTTAATACACACATGCATCATAAAGTGATTTCATGGCATCGGTGCGAGGAGCCTCGAGGCAAACTGTCAGCTGGTGCTTTTATCTGTTTTGAACATGTTTCCAGTTATGTTTATGCAAATCCATCAGAAGGAATGAATGAGAAAATCACATCCCACAAAGCTGCATGTCCAGTCTGGATGTTCAGAAATATTCCTGCTGATGTTCTGCAGTTTAACAGCAAATTATGATGACCATATGGACAAAGAAAGGAAGAGTAAAAATCTTCTTCTAAGTTTTAAAAGTTGAACATTTGCCAGAAACCCCCCCCCTGAAATTTTGAGATTAATCTCAGAAATGCTCTAGAAAAACAACTGAACATTTTTGAGGTTCAAAAGATAAAATTTTCAAGTCTCAAAGGTAGAAAATTCCTCAGTTTGAAAAGTTGAACATTTTCCAGAAAAAAAAGTGAAATTTCGAGATTAATATCAGATAAATAAAATAAAATAAATAAATAAATAAACATTTCAGATTTTGGTAAATTAATCTAAGAAATTTTCTAGAAAAAACATGAACATTTTTGAGGTTCAAAGTAAAAAAAAATTTCAACTTGGAAATTTTCTAAAAAAAAAAAAAGTCTCTTTTTTTCAAGCAAATTTAAAATTTTTCAAACTCAGATGTTTTTCTAGAAAATATCTGAGATGAAGCTAAAAATGTCTGGTAGGAAAACATGAGGTTTACGTGATGCCAACTCTCGCCTGCAGGTGGCAGTATTTCTAACTTCTACTACAGCATTGTTGCTGCCTCAGCGATGATTGAAGTCAACAAGTAAAAAAAGTAACAATTACCGTCATGCATGAACGTAAATATCGCATATGTTTTTGCAAATATCTAAATTAAAAGTTCAAAGGGTGTTACTCCTTTTAGCATCACTCTGTCGAGAGAACAACAACCTGTTGATTTACATTTAATTAATGAAGAAGAAGTTAAAGTTTAAATCAACTGTCTGGGTAAGGTAAGGTAGGTAAGGTAATTTTATTTATATAGCACATTTTCAGCAACAAGGCAATTCAAAGTGTTTTACATGAATTAAAAGGAAATACAAACGAAATGTCAAATGTCATCTAATATCATAAATGTTTTACATGAAACTTTACTCAGTTTTATTGACAACTGAGTAGTTTTATCACAAGAGCTTCAGAATTGTCAACATTGAATGATTAATATTGTATTGAAAACTGAGTCAGTTTCTCAACTGTCTTTCAAACTTTAAAATACCACAAATAGAAACGAGCAGATGTCATCAAACCACAGGCAAAGTGAAGTAGTTTAGATCGACTGAGATAAATGACAACCAAAAACTGATAGATGGCTCTGACAGGAAATAAAACATTTCAGATTACTGAAAAATGTGTAAGAAATAACTAAAATAATGATTGATCAACACTGTAATACATAAAAACACAAACAGGATTGATAACCGTCGCTTTAGTAAAGTAGAATAAAATTGTAAGACTTAATTTAAGACTTGAAAAAGTGGGAACAGAAAATATGTTGAAACTTCTGCTTTTTCTGACTGAAACCAGCTGGGAAGCACAGAAACACTCAGAAAAGAATTAAACACTGTTAAATTAATTTATTAGCTGTAATATTTTGTGCAGAAACAAATTAGACAAGGAGTATTTTACAAAAGGAAAAAGGAGTAAAAGTAATTTAAAAAGTACATATAACCAGAGTATAAAGCTATATTTAAATATGTATATGTTTATTTCGGCTGCACAGAAGGTGTGCAGGTCAGACGATGGGCTTCTTGTCCATCTTGATCGTCTCGTAGGTGTCTGTGGTGCGGGACGTCAGACCCTGCAGGACACAAACGCTGAAAAACTCACTGATGCAAGGTTAAAAACGGCTTTACGCAAGCAGTTCCTGCAACCAGACCGGGCGTAAAACAGCGACAGCCGGCTGCTTTATTCAGCAAAAACCAAAACAAAAACAAAAAAGTGACTGGCTCTCACTTTTCCCTCCAGTGCCTTTTGAAAAGTAATTTTTAGCATTAAAATAAGAAATCTTACCGCATAGATGCCTCCGCCTGCAGGCTGCTTCTGTAGGACGGAAACAAAAATATCATCAGGAGGATTCAGGATTTGGAAATAAATGTCCTAAATATCTATACCCCCCTCTTTGAGCTGCATTTTAATTTAATTTCATCTGAAAAGTTTAAGACTGAAAAACAAAAACATCAGCAGGAAGCAGGATCTGACACCAGGGTGACAAGTGGAAACTCTGAGTGTGAAAATAAATAATGTAGGTTGGTGGTCAGCTCGAGCTTACAGGAAACGATTGAGCTCTGAAGAAGAGCTACCACAGAAGTCACATAAATAAAATGGCACCCAATTCTTCAACACAAACACACAGGTTTTTACCTCTGGGTGGCTGCCGGATGCTTTATTCGATGGACGCATCTGAGAAAAATCAAACCAGAAATGTGGAAAAATATGATTTTTAAGCAAAAATAAACTGAAATCAGCTGCATTTTTAAACAAAACGATAACACCCGCACGAAAGCTTTGTTATTTTTAATGGGTCTTACCCTCAGCCTGCAGTACAGGACGGTGAGAATGATGCCGTACAGGATCAGAACCCCATCCAGGATGTAACACACGTTCATGTCTCCAGCTGCTTCTATGAACATCATCAGCGAATAAACAAACTCCCGATTCAGTAAAGACGGATCAACAGAGGGCTGGAACTTACCGGAGAAGGAGGAGAAGGAACCGCTTTGTTCGCTCCCTTCGTCAGAGAAACGTCGACGCGTCTGAAGAGCCTCAACTGAGCGACTGAGAACAGGAAGTGAAGGGCTCTCTGTCCGTTTTGAAGCTATGAAACCACACGCCTACCACATCAGCCATCTTCCTTCTCAGAAGTTCCTCTTAAAAGTGTTTTTTCAAGAAGCCCCCTGTCTCTCTATAAGGAGAAATTCCTGTTAGGAAACATTCTCAGCTCAGAAAACAGCTGACAAGACAGGACTTATTAGGAATAGATGGTTTAATAGAAACGATGTCTAAAGCACTTTACAAGCTACTGTTACCAAAAGGAGAAAACACAAATCTACATTTTTTTTCTTTACAAGTTTTTTTTCTTTTTTCAATTTAAGTAAAAACATTCAGAAAATTGCATCATCATAACTTAGGCACCTTAAAATGATACAAAAGTTAATTTTTCAAAATAAAAAAAATGGAGCCTGAAATAATTCTTGGCATGCTTTCCTTAGAAAATAAAAAAAATCAGGAGTGTTCATGTGAAACAGTTTATGTGAGAGGAGCTGTAAGAGGCAGTCAAGGTGCAGATCCTCCACGTCTGCAGAGAAAAGGTTGGATTAAAGCGGCACAAGGCGAGGCGGTGATCAGAGGAGTTACAATCGCTCGTCCGGTTTGGGACATTTATCCGTTTTTACATCAAATACACAAACCGTGTGGTCGTAGATGCATAAAAGCAGCTTGAGCAGAACTGGTTTCACCCTCAATAAGTGACTCCTGTAACCGGCTCCATTATGAGAAGTTTACAGTGTAAGCAGGTAAAAAAGTGACAATTTTAAAAATGTAAAAAAAACAAAATTACTGCTACCCGTTTAAAATTATAAAATTCAAACTCTTAATGTTTGCGTTTTTGCTTCAACGGTTGTTGCGTCTTCCTCAAACCACGGATTTTATTTAGTTTTTCTGCCATTTAACTCTTCCATCTTTAATAAAATGCTAAAAAAGAACTCAACATTTTCAGAAAAGCTTGATTTTATCACATATGAACACTAAAAATATTATTAAAAATATGGTTTGATGAGTGAAAATGTCCAATTATGAATTGCCTCTGCTTTTAGAAAAGCTGCATGATGTATTCATTCTGAATAATTCTCAGAATTAACGCACCGGATTTAGAATTTCCTTTACCTTCAAGTCTAAATTCACGTCTGCATCATAAGTGACAAAGTTGAACTGCTGAGAAACTCTGCTAAAAATATCTTTTTATATTCCATGCAAGGACAGTCAGAGAGCTGCAGGCACAGAATCAAGGTCTCTCATGGTTCATGCATGTACTGACCACTAAACCAAACCGTTAACGTGAACAAAAAACATTTAGTTGCTGAATTACAAACTTTTTCTTCTTTTGCGACTCAGATTGGAATCGGGGAATCTGCAGCCAAATATTGTTGCACAGCTTAAGCACAACAGAGAGGAATCCTGATGATTTTATGCTCATCTTATCTTATTTTTAATAATAAAATCAGCTGGAAAACCAACAAGCTCGGTCAATTTCTTTCTAAATCAATCTGTTTTGATTCTGTTTGTTCGATTTAGGGCCAAATTGGCCAAAATGAGCTCATAAAGGCTGAAAACAGTTAATTTAATGATTTAAATTACTTACATTTAGAATAATGTGATTAAAAATGCCACTGAGTCAGACGCTTCTGTTTATTTTGGGTGAGTTTCACCTACAGCCAGGAATATTTATGAGCAATAGTCATCAACTTCAAAAAGCCTTTAGTCGTTTAGCACATTTTGTATGGCGGATTAATGGATTTTGGTATTTCCAGTTGATCTGTTGGACCACCGCCAGACTCATGCATCCAAATGAGCTGCAAAATTAGGATGACAGTGTTATACACTGCAAAAACACAAAATATTATCAAGTATTTTGGTTTAATTTGTAGTGCAAATATGTTAGTACACCTGAAATAAGACGAAAATAACATAGATGTAACTTTTCGACAAGATATAGGAGCTTGTTTTAAGTCAATAATTCCTTAATATTGATGTAAAAGCACTAGATCCACTGGCAGATTATTTCATGGGAAAAATATCTTTTTATAAATGAAATAATCTACTAGTGGAATATTTCAATATTTAAGGATTAATTACTTAAAACAAGGTCGTAAAAGTTACTTGTAGGTTAGTTTTGTCTTATTTCATGTTTTCACTGGAAACTAGTCCAAAAATACTTGGTAATACTTTGTGTTTTTGCAGTGCATCATGGGAAAATAATAATAATTAAAACAGCTGCATTATGTAGATCTGCTCTTCTTTACATAAAAACAATCAACTCACAGCACGTAATGCTACATTCTGCAGGTTAAAACAGTAAAAGCCACTCCCTCTCATATAAAAGCAGGTCCATGCGCTTTCGGAGAAAACATCGCCAGCGTGACTGACAGGAAGTGACATAATCTCCCCCTTCCTCTTGCGTGCGTGTGTTGAGTCACTGCTTCTCTGTGGTTCAGTGGTTAAAGAGAAATAAACCTTTCAGAGAGAAAACACCGGCGGCGAAAAGGCCTCTGTTTGTTTTTGTTTTTTTAACAATCATTGAGCCGATCACAGTTTGATGATCAAAAAAAAAAAAAAAAAAAGTTGCATTCCTCCTTCTGATTGGTTTCTGTCACAGAAGAGCGTGAGAGAAGGCTGTTTGCTGATTGGATAATGAAGCGTGTCCGTGTCACATATGGGAGGAGCGGCGCCGCTCACACCGACGTCTCCGACTGAAGCCGCATCACGAACTTGTGGCTCTTTGGGTCGATGAACTCCTCGCCGAGCCGCAGGAAGGGAAGCGGCGTTACCGTGACAACCAGGGAGAAGTCCAGGCGCCGCAGGGAGAAGACCAGCCCCTGCCGTAGGCCCGAGGTGACGGGCTCCTCGCTCACCAAAGTCCACTGGCGCCCCCTGCCGCTCTGCTGCTGGTACTGCATGGTGGGGCCCGGGGTGAGGTATCGCTCCAGGAAGGCCTGACAAGCAGAAAGAGACAGAAAATGTTGGACATTAATAAATTTATCCTTTCACAGAAATTTACCTTCCATCATAAAAATATAAAACACAAACATTCACTGTGGATTTATGGTAAAAATGTTCAGCAGGAAGGATGAAAAAAGGAAGAAAAGAGTAAAAATTTAAATAAAAAAGAGGGTGAGAAGGAAGGAGTGGAAAAAATAAACATTGAAGGAGAGAATGAAGGAGGAAAAAAAAAGAAACAGAAGAAGAAATGAAAGGAGGAAGGGAAATGAGAAAAGGACAGAAGGGAAAATTGATAACAAAGAGATTAATTAAAAAAGGGATGAAAGAAAAGAAGGAAGGAATGGAAAAAGGCAAGGAGGCAAGGAAGAAAAGAGTAAAAAATAAAATAAAATGAAGGAGAAGAGGAAGGAAGAAAGAACACATGAAAGGAAAAGCCTGAAAAAATAAGGAAGGAATAAAAATAGGAAGAATACAGAAAGACAGAAGGGAAGAAGAAATAACATGAGGATAGAAAAAGGAAAAATAAAGACATGAGAATTTAAAATCAAGCAAGGAAAAAGAGAGAGAATGGAGAAATAAAAGATACATTGAACGAAGTAAAGAAGGGAAAGAGGGAGAAAGTAGGGAAGGAAAAAAGAGAAAAAGAAAGGAAGGAAAGATAAGAATGAAAAACAAGAAATAAAGAAAGAATAGAAAATCAGACACAAAGAAAGAGAAGGAGCAGCATTTTTTTCTACTCAGACGTCGACGCCAATCCGATCGATAACAGTCAATGAAACTCTTCCACAGCGGCCAGAGTCACCTGGTCGCTATGGAAACCCCTTGTTCTCACCTTGGGCGTCATGTTGTGAGTGATGCAGAACTGCAGGTGCGTGAGGATGCTCTCCATGCTGTGGAAGGCCTGCTGCCGCGTCGTCCTCAGGTACTTCTGCATGGCGCGCGCCATCGGGGCGAAGATGGCCTGCGCCGCCTCCCGGGGGTCCATCACCTCCCGGGGGTGCTTGGGAGACGCCCCTGCCTCGTCCTCGTGCAGCCGCTTGATGTGCGTGAAGGCCTCCTCGACCGCCACGACCAGCCTAAACGGGTAACCATGACAACGACCGAACATGGGATACAATTAGGCCTAAACGACAAATCAATTAATCACATGGCAAATTAGATTCAGTCTGGTGCTTTGGTTTCAAGTTGAGCTTTTTATTTATTTTTATTTTTCTGTTGCTTTTCTTTCTTTATTTTTAATATTTAAAATGTCTTAAATGTTTATTACAATTTATTGATCTTTGTGTTCTTGTATTATTATGACTGTTATATTACTTGAAAATTACCTCCAAACAACCATATTATTTATTGCAATAATTTCTGGGACAGTTTATCTTCCAGCAAAATTTGTTATCATGACAGCCTTAGAAATAATTACAGTTAATTGTAGATAAATGGTTTATTACGCGTGTCAAACTCAAGGTTCATCGTAGCTTTTTAGGACATGTGTGTGTTTTTATATTATTGTATCAATCAAATCAAAGCAGTTTTTATCTGTTTACTGTCGTATTACATCAATCTGTTTGTTTTAATTCCGCGTGAAAATCAACAGGCCCCTGCATAATTGTGAGTTTATTGCAGATTTCCACAAAAATAGTCAAAAACATTTAAGTGACTTCTAACTCCCACCTGCAGGTGGCAGCATTTCTTACTTCTACTCCACTGCTGCCTCAGCCTTATTTTATCTGAAGTCTGTGATTAAAATGGCTAAAAAAAATTAATAAATATGACTTTATCATATTGCAAAAAATATTGCAAAAAATTCCTTGTAAATATTAAATTAGCACCACAGAATCTGAGTTTGTTTGGGAAGAAAATCATGAAAGCAATCCCAGAATCCTGGAGGGACTCATCAATGTGGAAAGATGTTCAGCGTTATTTACTTTAAGAAGTACTTATTGAATGATAGTAATATTTTAACAGTTTGTTAATGGGTTTCATCAATACACAATCAGGAAAATGCGCTTGTAACTGGCTCTCCAGAGATCATATTTTTTCAGAATCCTGTAATTAGAGCTTCAGATGTTTTGGATTTTCTACCAGCTTTGCACATCTAGAAATTGGTTTTTTTTTTCCCTTTGCTATTTGCAGAAAAGCTGAAACTCAGTCAGACTGGATGGAGAACATCTGCTAACATGAGTTATCAATTATTGGCACAGATCTGCAGCTGGATTTATGCCTGAGCTTTTCATTTAGGCCTAAGACATTGTGCAGTAGCTCTGGCTTTATGTTTACAGTTGTTGCATGGACAGGAAACAGATTTTTATTTATTGTTTTTATCTCTGCAGCTCTTCTAGAGTCACTGTGGATCCGTTTCTTGCTTCTCTTGATTGCGGTTCACTAATATTCTCTAACAAACCTCTGAGGTGTTCATTTTCACTGAAACTAAATGACTTACTAGCTGACTTATAACTTTAGTGCATCAAAGGAAATTTGATGCACTAAAGTTTATTTAGGGGTATTTCAGCAAAGGGTGCTGAATGCAAACCTTCCTCTTAATAATTATCCACTCCTAATACATATAATTAAATTAAGTACCCAATATATAAGGTTTTTTGTGACAAAGTGTGAAAAATTCAAGGGTTATAAACATTTTCTGAAGACACTATGCCTACAGATCAAGCCATTTATATTTCTGAGTATAATTATTTGTATTTAGTTGCATTTTTAGTCTTTCTACACCTTCCAGTGAGATAATATACTAGAACTGACTTATGAAGTTATGAAACCCTAATAGTCAAGTTAACCAGTTCATCTGAGGCAAGCAAAACTGAAACTGTGTGTTCCTCTGAAATGAAGGCCTCGGCTCTAAGTAAACAGAATAAACTCATCATTCTGGACTGTTGGGACATAAGCTAGCATGGCTTCTCCAGGCGGCAGACTGCCAATTAATCAAGCTTTTCTCCAAAAGAAAGAAAAAAAGCCTTCCTCGGAAAACTGTCTGATTCTTACAGCAGCCGTAATAACCAGAACATGTGAGGACAGGACGACCATGACTCATTTAAATGAAGGCTTAAGTCAGATTGTCGGAGTTTACATGATGGAAAGGCCTTGATATCCACAGCAGCCTTCATGATTGCTCTCTCGTCACTACATGCCCGTTTACTTTGAACAGGAACAGACTGCGGTTCTGCTCTCAGGCTTCACGCCATTGCTTGCGGTATCTAACCTGGCCTTGCGTTTGCGGATCCGGCGCTCCATCTCGGCCTCCTCGTAGTAATACTCGTTGTGGGAGTTGTCCCTCCTCCTGGCTGCCGCTGCGATCATGGCGCGCGATTGGCCTGTCGAGTTGTTGGTGGTGTTTTCTGCAAGACGACACATGCAGAGGGAGGGTTTAGAGGTTTGCACGACAGGTTTTCATCTATACTCAAAGCGAGAACAAAAGGGGAATAACGTCGTGTGTGGGAGAATCACAAGCAGGCTGAGGTGATAATCTCTCACCATCCAGGGAGTAAACCTTGAATCCGGTCATCTTCTTAGACAGGATGGACTTGGGAAGGTTGACCACAGCAGGGTTGTAGACAGAGAAGTCGTTGTAATACCGGTCCAGCACCCAGACGGCCGCTCGCTGGATGCTGCAAACAAATCAGAGGACAAAACCACTCAAATATCCGCTGCTATACTTTAGACATTTACAGAAGTGCTTCTGCATCCTTTTATGAAATAAAAAAATACTTTAATTACAGCCCTTTCCAAAGAAACATGAAGATAAAACGTCATTATCAGGATCAGAGAGGTGGAGGCTTCTCCTCTGGGGTGGAAAACGGTAGAAAAATAAACCGACTGAGGCTCAAAATGTTTCCTGGAACATTAAAAAACATTTAGACCAAACAAACTGTAGTAGTGCAAACTCAAGCTTCGCATGCAAGCTTTGAGAATTGATTTGATATTCTTGTGAGTTTCAGAGTGCATATCAAGCTTTTAGTAAAAAATCTATTGGTCAGACAAAACTTTTATTACCAAAATAAAAGCCATCAGTCAGGGAAAAAAACATCTTCAGGCATATTTCCACTTCCTGTTCCTTACAAAGATAGTTTATGATACAAAAATGTCTAAGAAAAATCAGGAAACGTGGAAAGAAAATCAAAA
>NW_015113890.1:281162-308326 GCF_001443285.1 Poecilia latipinna | reverse complement strand
CTTCTTCTTGCTGCAGATTGTTTTTGAACACATTTGAGCCCATCTGTTCCCCCACAGACAGTCACCTGTGCAATTAACCTGGACCATTAGCCGTGAAACAAAGGCCTCGGCGGAAGGAGGGGGTAGTTGCTTTATGGCCAGGTGGAGAGGCAGGCATCTACACTTTCTTTTAATCTCAGTCCCTTTCCCCACTCTCGCTCCCATGCACCTGGCTCTGTGTTATTTCCACACCTGAATTCAGCCACCTAGATGTGCACACAGCCACCTGCATTACTTTACAGCCTCCGCTCTGCTTCCTGTTCTCTAACTGTCGAGCTTTGAGCGCCGACATCCTCCACTCACCCTCCTCCCGTGCTGTCCCAGCAGCTCCAAAGAGCAGGGCAAAAAGACACCATTACTGCCACAGAGAGCACAGACAACACAAGCTCCCCAAGAACAGCAGTCATGCACCTGTTAGATATCCTTCCCTTGTTTTTCCCTTTCCATCTTCTTTCACAATCTCCCCGCTGTCCAACCAACCGATCTCGGCAACAGCTTTGACATGATGACCTGAGAAACTTCGGCAAGGCTTCAGGCTGTAATTTGAAGGAGTTTGTGTATATGGGAGTGCACAGGCAGCGGCTCGTGTCAAATAAAGCAGCAGGGGAAGGGTAGGATGGCAAATAAAAATGGCGAACTTGATGAGCAAACCCACTCATGTCCTCCCTAACTCGATTATGAATGCTCGCGCTGCACTCCATCCTGGGAGGAATGGCAGCGCGGTTACTACTTTATTCCCTGTTTGGCGCCAGGGTCAGGGGGAGAAAAAAGATAAGGGAGATGTGGTGAGTGGAAAGAATGTCATGAAATTGCCAAAGGTGCCTGGGAGGCAGGAAGGGATCTACAGGAGGGCAAGGGGGGGGTAACTGCCCCCACTGCAGTGGAGCTTTGCCACACCTCTCCCCTCCCACAAACGTTATATTATAATCAGACTTATAAAAACTAAACTTTGTTTGTCCAGAAGCCTCCTATAGCCTTCAAATTAAATATTAATTCAGCAAAAAAATACATAATTATTGTTAGAATTCCAAACATAGTGGGTGCAATGAACCTCCAGGGTCAAACTGACAGAGGTGGGAAGATAGCCCAAAAAATTAACTTGAGTAAAAAAGTAGCAACACTTTGACATATTTTTACTCAAGTAAAAATTAGCCGTCCAAGAAGCTAAATGTTAGAATGTTAAAAAGAAATCCCTCAAGTAATGAGTAATGGTTCGATCATAACACCTGACTCAATATTTAGAAATGATGTCAGACTGAAAAAAGTAGAAATTTACATAAATTTTGGTATAATTAAAATTTGAAAAATCATTTGAATAAATATATGTATATGTAAGACTTCTAAAAGACTGAGGTTCAATAATTTGTTCTTTTTTTGAGGGTATTATGTTTGTTTTAGTGACAGTGCTTAGAGCTCTTACCACTCCCTCGCTCCTCCCATAATGTAAAAGTTTCTAGATCTGCCACTGCTTGTAGGTAAAAAGTGTGCAATTTCAGGACATTTTACCTCCTGAAATAAAGGGGAGGGCTGAAACTGGGTGGGTCCAGTCATCTCACAGAAGAAAGGCGAAATGTCCTGACTTTGGAGAGACTGGAGGAAAAAAAAAACAAAACAAAAAAAAAAAAAAAAACGTGCAGTCAAGTTGGATGTCGACGAGGGAGAGATGAAAGTGGATTAGCCGCGGCGGCGATTTGCATTCTGTGGTGGAGCAAAAGCCCCAGCGATGCCCCGAATAGCTGGATGCATGAATAAGTAAACAAACAAAAACAAAAATAAACCCTCCATCTGGATGGATGCTGCCAGGCCCCAAGTGTGAAACAGTAGGGAGGGAAGAGTGGGAGACGGGAAGAGGAGGGGAAAGGAAGATACTTGCAACACAGCCGTCGTCACGCTCTTCCCTCCGCTATCATTTACAGCTCCTGCCTTAAGGTCTGTGCAGCTACCATACTGCGATCACCATCCATCCACAGCTCTGGGCTAGTTTGCCCAGTAACAGTACCGGCACACAAGGGAGAGCTCCAACCCAGCACTGACAGATGTTAAGTTGACACACTTTCCCAACGTCACATGGGGTCACAATGCCGGGGTGCCAGGAGGGCCACAGGAAGCTGTCATCGCAGCAGAGAGGGTCACTGGTACCTCTTTTCTATAGGCAAAGTACAGCTAGATTTAGCTCCAATATGGAGGGCCCTGACCTATATTCATTTTCTCTGACCCAGCAGGACCTTCGCTTTAATGGTGTCTCTTTTTATCCAAGCTTTTGCAAAGTGATTGAGCTCTTACGTTCTCGTCTGGGCCGAAGCAGAAAGCAGCGTTTTTAAAAGGACTCCTTTGTGTTCAGCTTTTAGCAGCACTCAAATATGTGCGTTTCAGATACAGTTTTGTTTTTTATTAACTTTAATAACATCTGGAGGTGCTCGTTTTTGACCTTTTCTTTATTATGCCATGAGATACTGACTAAATGCATCTTCCTTAATTCACATTGAAATAATGTACTGTACATTTGGAGCCATCAGAGGGGTTTATGTTTTACCGTAACACTGATATCTGCTGCAGCGTCTCTCCCTAATGCAACCGCAGGGAGCTCCTTAATCCCACACCTTTAATTGCTCTAATGTAATCCTCATCCTTCCTCCTGCTGCTTTGCATTAAATGCTAATAAATGCAAACTACTAAATGATTTTTATGGCAGCAAAAAAAAAAAAAAACTACAGCAAAGGCAGCCAAGGTTTGTGGTTGAGCCACACATTTTTCATATGTTAGTTGCAGGTAGGGTAGGATCCGTATACAGATGTAGATTACATGAAGTCCTCACTGTCATGAAGGTTTAATTGGGTTTTATTTGAGCGAATCTTTTTATTTTAAATCATTTTTACAAACAAGTACTTGTCCATTCATGGTCAAAATGATAAATAGCTGCTTAAATATATGCATATATCCCCAGTAAGAGCTGGATAAATGTCGATTTGGAAGTTGCACCTTGACTGCAAGCCTTTGATAACATTCACTGAGCTTCTACTTGTTGCAGGATATTTGCTTCTCTCCTTGGCAGTATTGGTATTTGTTTGGTTTTCAGGCAACGCTTCTGTGTTGTTTTCCATGTTGACGCTAATTAACCGTTTTTTTGTCATCAGGTTTCAACCCAGCTGATGATATGACGAAACTGAAGAATTTGAAGGTTTACCTTCTAATGCATCCTCACCGCTGGCAGCAAAACAACCCACAGCATGATGCCACTGCCACCATACTTGAAAGTTAGCACATTAGATCTGAGCCTCATCTTGACTCTTTCAGAAATGTGTTTCATTACTGTTGACAAACAGCCGTCTTTGTCCATTTGATCTGTATCAGAGGACTTAATAGTGAAGTTCACATTGTGATCTGGGATGGCTAACAAATAATTTCAGTGAATTAAAAAAATCCCAAACAATCTATCCTGGCTCTCATAGAGCTCCGCTTTTAAACAGTGGCACGTAGCGGATACATAGTTTTGTAATGCAGATCAAGATCGCATCTGAACCAAACCCCACATGGGCTGTTTGCCTGAGCGTAAGGCGGCCCTGTCTGGGGAAGCTAAATGGATTTGACAATGGGATTTGATGGTCTTTGTAGTGAGGGTAATTAGGTTTGATTGACTGTAAAGTGACTGGTGGGGTCCAGATCTGGGAGGGGAAATGATCAGACACTTGAACCACCCACAAATTAATGAGATTCAACTGTGCCTGCGCTTATTGCGCTGAGGAAGAAAAGAGCAGTCGACAGAGTGATGAGAGAGAGGAAGGGATGAGGAAGCATGAGAGTGTGGTGTGAAATTAAGAGATCTATGGAGGAAGAGACAAAATAAAGGGAGCAGAGACATCTGAAACCTGTCTCACTACCTGAACTTAGATGGGTGAAACTTTAAGATGCTAAGTATTATGGTTTTAATGCAAGACATTCTTGAAGAAAAGGTTGCTTCACACGTCGACAGTAGTTTGCTGAGAATAATACATGTCTGGACAGCAGTGGATGACTTTTTTTTTTTTAACTCTGCCAATTTTTGTTTTAGAGAGCACACAGAATATTTACTCCGTTTGTGGAACTTGTTTTTGAATAAATCTAATTTTCTACATGTCTCAGTTCACGCTGCCTGGTCTTGTGGGACTAAGCTGAGATGCAGCCGCCTAGAAGCTCTGTGCCGTCATTGCCTTCGGGCAGATACCGATTCTTTCTGGAGATGGAGCACAATCTAATATGCTGTTATTTATTACGACGAGTGCATGACGGCAGATAATCCTGGCGCCCTTGTTCCCGTCTTTTAAGGTAATTATGGAGTTCAACAATCCATACGAAGCAGTTGCAAAGAATAGCTTGTACTGCTTGCACTCCAAATTGAGGGCAAAGAAAAAGTGGCTTGCTAAAAGTTTGGTGCCACACTGAAGTGACATCAATATGCAGATGAAGTAAAAGATGCTTGTTCTTGTGTGCAACGTGTGTAATAAACTACTGTACCTTGTAAAATTATTCATACACATTGAACTTTGAGTTTTAATGTAACAGGCCGACACAAAATTGAGCATAATTGAAATGATTATGCGCAACTCATTTGATAAAAAATGATTAATGCCCCTTTTACTACTTCACCTCTAAATAAAACAATACAACCAACTGCCTTAAAAGTCACTTTATTGGTAAATATAGTTAGTACTTGTACTAAGAAATCCTTGCCTCAAGTCTTTTTATTCGATTATTTTTATAATATCTTCTCAGTTCCCACTGATGGAAAGTTTTCCCACATGATCATAATAACATCACCACTTTTAACCACAGGAATTATTTATTCAGTGGGTTAAGTTTTTGACCACTTAGGCCAAAAAGTTCAATTTTGATCTCATCTGGTGAAACATTTTCACGTTTCACTTGATGCAGACTTGACTTGTATTTGATACTGCAGTCATTTTGAATTTTATCCAAATTTTGCATCACTCATCTGAGACATGTATCATAATAAGCCAAACAGTAAGTCTAGATGTAAATCAGAAATCTGATTGAGGTTGCATTTAATTATCAAAAAAAATCAACTTTCAGCAAAAAATTCAGAATTAACCATCACCTGCTGTTTGAATAGAGCCTAATTAAGTGATTTTAGGAGGCAACTGTTGCACTGGATTTTTTGTTTGTTTATTGTTTATTTGAATGGGGACAAAAAATTTAGTACGCACAATACTAAACTAATACTTAGCTAATTTGCAATGCATATTCCCAGATGGACTTTTAACCACAGAGATATGAGTAAAGAAGGATTGTAGAATAACACAATGTTAAACCAAATAAAAAAAATAAAAAAAAAATTAAGAGGTTTGTTTACTTTTCCAAGACAGTGCATATAATGAATGCATGGAAGATCGCAATTCCTGGAAGCAGAAATTACACATGGGGGAATAAACATGCAGCAAATAGAGGAGCACTGAAACATACATCACAGTTACATTGTTGAAAGGTCTGCCCTTGTTTTTTACGTTCCATCTCAAACACGAAGGTCGGCTTCGGCTACAATATCCGCTTTCAAGCTAAGCTGAGGCAAAGCGAGAAGCTCAACATTTTTTTATCTGCTTGTGTCTCTGACCTTCACGTCTCTAAAGCTATCTACCCCGGTAATATTATTTGCAACGTCTGCCGAGCTGTGGGGACACTATGCAAACTTGGAGAGGCAACCTGTCCACCCTGCCGTGGCATGTCAGCTCTCGTCTATGATCACCTGGCTGGCATGGCTGCAACGCAGGTATGTGCTGGCCTACTGGCAGCTGTCAGTGTCACACAGAGCCATCAATCTGCAGCTCCAGCACTGTCAGGCCTGACAGGGCTCTGCCAGCCACAAGCAGTCAGCCGGCTGCACATAAATATGTCACTTTAGGTTAGCATGCCACAATAATGGAAACATAAATTAAAAAAAATGTTTTCTGTGTTTAAAAATACACAAGAAGGGGAAGAAAAAGAAGCTGCAGCCAACTTTGAGAGAAAACGCGCAGATGTGGACGGGCTATCAGGTACATAGGCAAAACGTGAACTGAATGTCAACAGGTAGCAGTTTCTGAACATCTGAAAGGTTTTTTTTTTTTTGTTTTTCTATGAGGTCTGAAAAATTATACAATGTTTGGAATTTATTCAGGTTTGGATGCATGTGGGAAAAAAACAGAATATGGAAAATATTCATCCTCAGGACCTTTGAGCACATTTTATATGCATTTTTCAATTTATTTTCAACTCTATCAGTCCATACATCCATCTGTTTATCCAACTTACCATCCATCCATCTGTTTATCCAACTTACCATCCATCCATCTGTTTATCCAACTTGCCATCCATCCATCTGTTTATCCAACTTACCATCCATCCATCCATTCATCCAACTTACCATCCATCCACCCACCAAAAAGTAATCCAAAGCTAATTAAAAGTATTAACTTTTGAAGTAAGAGTGTTTTCCAACATGACTGACATTAAAGAGTCACAAATTCAACTCTTCCCTCTTTGACACCCGGCTTGTGTAGTTGGATGTAAACTTCTACGGAAATAAAAATAAAAAAAACATAGGGAATGCAAACCTTGCAGTCTGCTGTCAAGGCCTAACCTAACTAACCTCACCGACTTATTTTTCCCTCGTATTTATAAAATATACGCCTCTCCCAGAGAAGCCCACTTTTTTTTTATTTGTGTAAACATACACCATTTGATCCACAGCGAGTGAAAGTTTGACAAGAAGGATGCATAAATAGAAGCTGCAGGCCCATCATTGTCAACATGCCAACTGCTCTCTGCAGAGAATCATACAGACACGGAGACCTCATTTTAGCAGGCCTTGCTGAGAGGGAAGAATGCCTAAAAAACTTAGCAGCTCAAAAAAAAAAAAAAAAAAAAAAAAAAAAAAAACCACACCCTGAGTTTTGGAAGAGGAAAGGAGGACACACATTTCTGCGATAAAAATCAACTGTGGCGACACCATCTTGAGCTGAACTCCATGTCCATTATTACCAGCACATTAATTCACTCACCTTTAGGCTTTATGATTTGTAAGTACAAATATAGATTTTAAGTTGTTTTTATCCAGCTCCCAGATGCTGAATGAACAAAGATAACAGTATAAAAGATGATTATATTGTGCGTTCAGTGGCTATGTTGTAACATATGTCTCCTGCCAAAACACATTTATCATAAACTGTATTCTGTTAAAGCAAACCAATGTATGGATTTGCATTTTTCTCGCGTCTTCAAGCTGTTGCAGTGGATTGAGGCAGCTGGGTGGCCATCCATTCAGCAAAAAAAAAATGATGCAATGAAGACAGAATAAAAAAGATAAGTGCATGTTTAGAGCTTTTGCATGTTTAAGGTTTTAGTGAAACAGCTGACTATATACAGGGGGTCAAAAAAAGTCAGCTGTGTAATGTCTTCCTTCCGAAAGTCTTTTTGTTTTTTCTTTTACACTTTGTCACATGACCACCGCAGAAATCCATGTATTTTATAGGAACATAACACAAGAAATGACTCGTAGTAAATATTTATCAAAAATGAAAGTTGTCTTTTTCAGTACATCATCTGATATTTGAGGCTCGGTTACAGACCTCTGGTTTAGATCAAAGCATATTTATGAATAAGAAAGGCCCAATCAAAGTCCAGCTCTGTTTGTAATTGGAAACTGGAAACAAGACTTAGAAACTGGTGTTCACAGACACACTCCATGGCTCAGCTTTAGCTATTTCACAACTGAGCTACAAGCCGACTAGCTGTTCAAAACTGTTAGAGGCAGCAAAACATTAATCTACAGAATATAATTTGTAAAGAAATGCAAAGCAATGCTTACATTTTTTATCTCTAATAATAAACTATGTACCATTTTTTTCAATTTTTCATTTGTCTAATACACAAAATAACAATAAAATCTGCATTTTTTTTTGACTACGTTTCTCAGAAAAAGGTCTTCCTGGTACCTGGCTGAAACATAACGGTCTACTGGCATCTACTTATTTGCTGTGGGGTTTTTTTTGTTTTTTTTTTTTGTTCATATGTGCTTCATGCCAGACCACATCGTGCTCAAAAAGCGAACAGGCTTTCCGGGTCTTTTGAGAGCTTAGTGAATTTGACTGGGAATACGCAGATGGCATGCGGGTTCAGACACTCGCCCCAGACGGGGGGGCTGACCCCGGCGATGCCAGCGACCAGAGGGGCCCTGCTTCTCCTCACTCTGATGCCTTTAGCGAAGGAAAGTTCAAGTCCTCCACCACGCTGCAGCTCTGTGCAGAGCCCAGCTTTCTGCTGCTGACATTGTTTCATTTCCTTGCAGTAAAAATATCCTGCTCTTAGCCTGTAATAGACACAGGCATTAGCTTGAGTTCATATTCTGCAGAGCTCAACAGTCACTTGCACTGATCTAAAGTGGTTCTGTAAATGTTGAACAGCTGGTCAGTTCAAGAGAATCCACTTAGAGCAAATTAAAACAAATTGAGTGACTGGGTAATGATTTTATAAGATATTTCATACATTAAGATTTCAAATACTTAACTGAGAGGAGTGTTTAGTGATACACTTCTCTTATCTGTCTGTCACTTTGTTGGAAAAGTGATACAGAGAGAGAGGGCATCATTTCAAGGGTTTTTTTTTTATATTACCACTTTCCTAAAAGCGTTTATCTGCTCTCCCTCTCCTCTTTCCTCCATCCTGGTGCCATCATGGCAAAAAGCTAAATGAATTAAACTCTCATTAAAAATGCATTTCATTGTTAATCATTTGCGAGCAAAGAGGATTAGGTTGCAATTTGTGAAATGACATAAAATCTATCCCTTCTCAAAAATAGACTCTTGAAATTGCGTTAAACAAAATACTATTATCCATCAAGCAGTCCTTTAAGCCACAAAATGAGCAAACCAGTAAATCCCTAAAATAGATAAGACACTGACCTGTGCTTAATTCTCATAACACAATAGGCATATGTTTACCCCATCTGCTCAGCTTATGCATCCAAATACACAGAAAACATAGCTGGCTCTACTCAATTTCTATCAGTCTGATCTCTAAGAGCAGGTGTCTAAACTATCTATTTCAGGATTTCATTTAGCCTTTTAACCCCCAGAATTTAAAATTAATGTCAAAAATGCTCAGCCATCATTAATTAATGGCGAGAGGAATTACACGAGTCTCTTTGTGTTGCCCACTTCTGTGTTTTCCCAAGCCATCGCAGAAAACAAGAGTGATGCTCCGCATGAAATATTGATAGGAAAATCACCTCAAATAACCAACTCTTCGAATATGTGAAGCACATGTAGAATTTTAGAGCAGGCAGGGAGACAAGAGCCGAGAGTCTCAAGCCAAGGTTGTCAAACAGGGAGGAGAGGAGGCGCAGAGAAGAAAGATGCGCAACAAGAAAACACTGAATTTCCTGCTGTATATTTTCCAACCAAACAGCTTAAAAGGAAACCGAGACGCGGGGCGCGAGCGCAAACCACCGAGCTGCTTTAACCTCCACCCTTCTTCTGGCTGGAGCTTACATCCCCATTCATCAGACGCATTAATGGAGCCCTGCATGCGTTTGTCCTTCCTTAGATTGCTTTCCACAAAGAAAAACAACTGAAGGAGCAGAAAAAAAATGTCAAGGTTAAAAAAAAATAATAATAATGCTGGTAACGACCTTGACAGAGGAAAAGCTGGCAGCGCTGAGCACCTCCTGCTTCAGGAAAGTGGATATTCCATATTTTCAAGTTCACCGTTATTAAGACCGGCCAGGACTCTGTGTCGGTGCACAACGCAATCCCTGAAATGTCTGAGGCTGCAGGCAAGGTAGAATTTAGATTTTTGGCCCGCGCAGGGTCGGGCTGAAATTATTTGCTTGATGATCGGGTCTGTTTGGATTTCTGTGGCTCATTTAGTAAGCCTACAATACATTCAGCACAGAGAAGGCCAAACAAGACTCCACAATATAAAGATATATCTACATCAAGGCATAAATAGCTTAGCTTGTTTAGTAAGATAGAAAAAGTTAATTAAACTGCCACAAGCGCAACGCACAACTAAATGTGTACACGGCCCCGCCCTGATGCACTCCTATCAATCACACGTCCCAGATGATTTGCCCTTTACTCATCCTGTGGTAAAAACAAGATGCAGTATCCAAAAACTTACACTGATAATAATTCATCGTATATCTCAACCCAGAATTAGTCCAAAGATGCAGTTCCTTCACAACCAGGTCGCTGCACCTCATTTCATTTTTTTATATCTTCCCCCCCTCACAGATATTTTGGTATTTCAGTTTCAAGGCAAAGTATATGTGATAAATTAACATTGGAAAAAGCTCATTTTTCCTCCTTGTTGCGTTGTTATTGCATCTCATAAACCCGGCCTCATAAATCTGGTCTTTCTACAGGGGTGTGTACACCTAGGAGAGCCACTGTTTACATCTTCCAAACAAAAAGGAAACCGAGGGCGTGAGGACAAACAAATAAGCTGAACACACTCCCACCCGTTTCTGGTTGGAGCTTAAATTCCCACTCCTTTTGTTAGATTGCTTTCCGCATAGAAACAAGTAAAAATACATGAAATTATTCTAGGTTTAATGAAAAAAACATGCAGGTAAGGAACCTTGACAGCAGAAAAGCTTTTCATGCCAAGTGCATCTTGGATTAAGAAAGCGAGTTTTCCATAATTTTCCAAGGTCACCGTCATCGAGACAGTCCAGTAATCTAGGTGTCGGTGCGCAGCACAATCCCCCACTATCTCGGAGGCTGCAGGCAACGCTGCCCATGTCATCCTCATGTTTTATTCATTCTGAATGTCATATTATGGCATTCAGAAACCAAGATCAAAATCTGCTCTGGCAGAAATATTTAATATCGCACCACTTCTCCATCCTTCTCCATCTGGTTTGCCAGACACAGAGGGAGAGGGGGTAGACAGCCTCCTTCAGCTCAGCCATGTTGGATTATTGAAAGTAGAGCTTTCAGAGAGGTCTCTTCTCGGAGAAAAAAAAAAAAAAAAGAAAAGAGCGAGAGAAGAACTGTTGCATGCATCAATTATCTTGGAGAGTCTGTGGCGTGCTGGAGACTGTCTTGTCATATTTCCCAATGAGGCTGGGCGATGGAGAGGTCCTTGGCTAGTTCTGACATTTAGAAACTGGTGTGGAAATCCCAGTCTGTTAGTCAAAAAATATGAATAAATAATGGACAAAAGAGTGCACTGACTGCCTGTAAGGCCTCCCAGGCTTGAAATTCCTTCAGTGTCATTGTCATAACTAGACGCCAGCATCAGCCCCTGTCACTGTGTTCTTTCCTCCACGTGCAAAACAATGGCAGCTCACACTGATCAATACACGACTGGCTGCCGTTGCTGCAGGACAGAGGAGTCATTACAGCGGTTCTGGAAACTGTTATACAATTGTTTTTCCTTGCATTGCTTCCATGTAATGAATGCTAAACTACCAGAGCCATAATGATCATGTTGAGATTGCCATCTACACAGCAATCTCCGGTTTAGTCGATAAAACGGGCCTTAATTTCCTATCTTTACATGGAGCCTGTATTTTCCAGCATGTGTCTCTGTAAGCAAACAAAATATTTGAGTTTATTTGTGACTACTTTCCAATAACTGGAAGCATGACTGAATAAAATGTGTTCAATTTTTAGATGCAGCAGGGGGAGAATGTTTTTTGTCTACAGAATGTGGATAAGTAGAAAATACCAATTCTAGCATAACCTCTCTTTTGTCTGGAAGCACTGACTGAGCTATGGAAGCACTGTAAACATGAGAGTTGAAAATAAACTAAAATAAAGGACTCCCTCCCCCTGCTTCTCTGCATTAGCATCAGCGGCTGAGTTCAAATCCGTGTGCAGCAAATTTCCATGAAACCCTCTCTCCACCCTTGCGCTTCTTGTCCCCTGAACTCCCCGTCTCCGTCTCGGCAGCGGCATGGGGAGAAGCAGCGTACCTTTGTTCATGTCAATCAGCTGCTTCTTCTTCTGCTGACGCTCCTGCTTCTCTCGCTCAGCTTTCTCCTTCGCCAGCTTGGCTCTCTTGATCTTCTCCTCCATCTCCCTCTTCTTGTGGTTCTCCTTCACGGCTTCCTGATGAGGCGCACACACACACACACACACACACACACACAAACAGATAAAATCAGAATGTTGCTCTGCCACCTTCACTCTTTTATCATCTTCTACACTGTATAGTGTACAAGAGCAGCAGAATACCATCAGCAAAGTCTTATTCAGCAACTGGCTTGATAGAGATAAGCGTCTGGAATAAACAATGCATCTGTTGCTGTGTATAGGCCTGTTTTTATTATAAGCCCATCTATCAGTGGGGTTTCTGTACATGATTTCAGTCCCACAGTTGATTTAATGCCAAACCTACATGAATGAGGACATTCACACATAATCAGTGCTTTCAAAAAGTGTTCATAGCCTTTGACTTTTGCACATTTTATCACATAACAAAAACTCCAAAGTATTTCATAGATATCTTATGTGATATTAAAAATAAATAAATTAAAAAAAAAATTCAATATTTCCATGTCAAGTTTTCATGAAAGAATGTTGCTCGTCTTGTCTGCTATTTTAGCAGAATAGCTTGGTTATTTAATATATTTACCAGCAAAAGTTCTACAGCTTTTCTTTTAAGAGTTGTAAAAAGTGTCACTATACAGACACAGAGCATCAAAAACCTTGGTACTCACAATAATTAACTAACATTTAAGCATAGTGCATAAAGTGGCCCAGAAGACCCCCGCCTGTTGACAGCAGATTCTTCTGCCGAATGTGGATAATTCACCTATTCAAGGAATTTTTTGTAAAGAATATCTAACATGTTATAAAGAAAATGCAGCTTCGGAAGCTAAAACACCAGGCGCCATGCTACTCGCCGTGCTATTGGCACCATTCTCATTTTTCTCGACGCCAATAGGCTGCACCCCAAAACCAGAGATAAAAACAAAAAAAAAACAGGTATCAACTTGATAATTATGCTCGCTCAGTTGGTCAATAACATAAAATCCAATTAAAATACATTGAATTTTGTGGCTCTAATGAGACAAAACGTGAAAAGGTTCAAATTGAACGCTTTTGAAAATCTCTGCACGACATAATGCAGGCATAATTCTTCAGACAACACTGGAAAGACATTTAATTGAGAAAGCAACATGTGGCAGTCGTGCAGCGAGCCCAGCATTCAGAAAGCATCCGTCTCCTCCGCGGTCACCAGCTGAAATGCCAGAAAGGAACCCGGGATAGAGAGATAATAAACCGTATGTCTTCAGCACTGTACAAATCTGTCAGTTTGTTCTGCTGCAAGGAGAGAATAAGATGCAACTGTGTGACCTTTGGAGACAACAAAATGCTGTTGCATGCTACGCCTGTGGTGCAGCAGAGGTTCCACGTGTGGGAGGTCATACTTCATGTTTGTAAATCCATACGATTATGTGCGCCAAGGTTGGAGTCCATTTACATCTTTATGCTTCAGCTCATCTGTGGTGTTCCCTCTCCTGTATGCATCCATGTGGGCAGCTTTAAGCGAAGGCATAACCCTCTCTGAGCGGTGATATAATATGTGGCGACAGCAGGCCCCCCATCCACCGCCCCTGTGGTCCTGATGAGTGCGCCGTGTTGGCAGCTAAGACAGAGGGATTATGGGGATTGCGGGAAAGGAACAAGGAAAGAGCGGCTCATCATGCCAGTCAATAGCAGGGCTTTTCTACATGTCCAAGGACACGGGCCCTCGTTGTCACCGCCTCCTTGACGGATGACAAGGGCAGCGATGGCGGCAGAGACAGAGAGAGAAGAGCGAGGTTGAGTAATTGTGATAAAAAAAAAATATATATATATATCAAGTTTAAATCGTGGAAATAAACAAAATGATAGTGAAGAAAGAGAAAGTATTAACATTGTGTGTGTGTTGTGAAATTGTGATTACTTGTCTCAAACTACTGCAAGTCAGCGACGTCTCTCATACCAACCTGTATTTAATCACCACATCAAGGCTGTGTAAATTAGACCACTGCCCCCTGCACAGGATATTGATTGCATCCACTCTGCTGCCGCTTTCAACAGGATGAGAGCTGTGCCTTGTATTGGCAACAAAACGTTTACCTCCCATATTTTCTCCAAATGATGAGCAGCTCTGACAGCCAACCACCAGCAGGGTTCAGCTCATTTCCAAATGAACGTTCCTGAAGTGCTTCAGGATAAAATCGGGGTAGAAATTATGTAGATTGCGTACATAAGTCCTGTCGGCGAAACTTATTCTAAACAAACAATTAATTCTGACTGTAAACATGATTACGATACATAATTTAGTGGCTCTAATCAAACAACACCTCTAATTATCAAAGCCCTGCATCTGTGGTTTATTTTGTGTCCCTTTCCCAGTTCTCTGCGACAGGCTGAAATTTCCTTCGGGCGAAGATCGATTGTATCGCGCTCAGTTTCCCTGACAGCTCCGTTTATTGTGGGAGGACGTCCAAGATTAAAATATTCTAATGAAATGTGACTTGATAAATAAACTGGTTGATTTGACATCTTGCTCAGATATTTCTCAATGGACTCTATTAATGTCCAGTTAGTTCTCTAATGCATTCTGGACTAAACCAAATCATTCGATGTGATTTTAAGAGAAAACATGAAAGGTTTTTCTCTTTGGTATTTGCATTTTGTTGTTTGTCCCTCTAAGAATCTGTTGTGCCAAAGAAAACAGGATGCATGCAGAAAATGGTTCCTCTGGTGAGATCAGGAAAAAATATTGAACTCTGGTTGAGATGCAGAGCTTTGTTGGTGCAAATAAAAAAAAGTTAAGATCAAGAGCTACAATAAGCATGTTAGAACGACCCAGTCAAAGTCCAGATTGAAATTCAATTGAGAATCTGTGGTAGTACTTGACAACTTATGTTCCCAAATCATTATCAACTATTTTGCAAAGAAGATTAGGCAAATATCTTTCTATAGATGTATCGTTTTGGAGTACGTAGAAACATTAGATATTTTCAGACAGTCGGGAAGTCCATTTAGGGTTTGAGGTGGTTTGGGCTTTGGGTCAGGATGTCTCTTTGTTCCCTCCCTTTTTTCCAGCCGTAGTCCATTTTAGCACATGCAGAACTTTCTATGCACACCTTGTGACCTGGAAACCTGGATTTGTGTGAGTGAACGCTACAAAACGTATGACTGCATCCAGCAAAAATGTATTTCCAAGTCCTTCTGGTTATTAGAAAAATGCGTTTATGCCTGCGTCACGATCAAATATTGGCTATGCAAATTTTAACAAATGAGAAATTTAAAATTTTGTAAGAACAAAATGTGTTCCATTTGGCATTCAGCTGTCAGTAATGCTGTCCAAATACTAATATGGCCATGATACCCAGTCTGGCTCTGTTGTCTTTATAATTTCTAAAATGTGTGTATTGTTCCTCCTTGACCTGTGCAACACAACACATCTTCCACAGCATGGTTCCCTTCCCATGCAAATGAGTTTGCCGGTCCAGTGAGGGCGTAATAAGTATTTCCAACTGCTCGGTTGCACCAATGATCTCACACAGAGAGGGTGCCATCGCTATATCTCATTTGAATTTTACAAACACTACAACGCCTGGGCTTTAAGTAGCAAATGTGTTTATTAGCCATCTGCTGCACCGTGTGCCAGGATGTGGGGTGAAATGGCTTCAAGAAGTTATAGGTTACGGACTGAGAGGCTTCTGCTGCTGTATACATGTACTCACATATTGATGGGTGACCTCCAAAGTCGCTGTACAGTAAGTAAATATATTGCATAAACATGATGATGAATCAGCCGAGTCTAAAAGCAGCGATCACGTTTTATATTTTGAAGGAATAAATGAGGATTATATCAAATAAGGTGAAAAATGGCACCTACAAATATTAAAAACCTTCTCAGAAACGTTCTATCCTGTTACTCTATGGACCCACTGAGTGATTTGGTCATATTAGAAAGTCACTCCATTAACAAGGAAAACTGTTGGCTCATCCCAGCCCATCTGCTGTGCTTTGATAACTCATTAATGAAAAAGAAGAACTCCCCATCCTCATGCTCCTGGTCAGGATTACATATAACACTCCCTGCTATTGCATTTCACCCATACTCTATTTCAAAGTATGGCAGTAGCATTAAATTAACAAATTGTTGAACTCCTCAAATCCTGGCTCAAATGATATTTTATTGGGCTCAAAAAAAAAAAAAAAAGAAAAAAACGAGGTGAGGGAGAGACGGAGAATGAAACAGAAGGAAAATAGAGTTAATGGATTCTCTTATCAGTTACATTCAGTTCTGTGAGAACTGTCTGTCAATGCGTTTGCTCAAATGCCTTATGTCGGTCGGGTGCATTAAGCTTCCGCTTTTTAGTAAAAGCAATTTAGGGTGACTGTACTGCAAGGGAATTCTTTAATACAGCAGATGCTTTGTGCTGTGAATGCGCTACAAAGGGCGGCGCGACAGAGAAGGAACTTGGCGAGGATGTTTTGTCCGAGTCAAACAACTTCATATCTCCGCATTTTACAAAGAATAATAAACAAATGTCAGCGGCGCACCAGGCGTTCCAAGAGGCTAAATCCAGCTAGCATGTTCACTGACAACAAGTCATCACGTTTATTTGATTTGCCATTTGTCACAATCAAGAAGGAGTCGACGCGAGTCAAAGATGAATAAAGCATAAGACCTTTTTTTGGAGGAAGAAATGAGTTAGCCTAGTTGTTTCACAGGGTAAGAAAAATAAAAACAACATTCAAATAGGAACAACCATTGATTCCTTGCGCTCTGGAAGCAGATGGGATTAGCCTTTCTGTCAGTAAAGCTGAAGCGCCAAAAACTATAAATAATATCTGAGGAATGTGGTGATTAAAGGATTGTTTTTGTATGAATATATTAACTACACTATATCCCACTTACTTCTATCCCCTTAACCATAGCAGGAAATCGGTAATAAAATATTCATATCCAGCTATTTGCTTGAGAGAATAATTTATTTTCTTGGGTGGATGCCTCTTTTACAGATATGCAACTCTGGAATCCTTCAGGGAGTGCTGCGCTGCGCGCTCGTGCACTTTGATCAGAGAGAATGGGAAGCGGGTTTCACACGAGGATCAGAGTCAGAAAACGAGAGGGATTCAGACAAGGGGACCTTTCCATTTACATTAACGGGCTGCGAGGAGAAAAAGAGAACACCGTCTGGACAGGATGTCATCATCCTGTCACCTGGAGCTTTAGGGGAGGTGCCAGGTGGGAAAGAGAGATGGCAGAGAGGCAAAGACAGGTAAATACATGTTTAGAAGACTGCTGAGAAAAACAGGGGATTTTTACTTTACTTTTCATATGGCTTCTATCATTACTAATTCAATTTGCACCTGGTTGATGCGTCAATGAACTATTAATTTTTCTCCATGTTCAAATGAATGCATCTCAATGAACTTGTTTAAAGCCAATTTTAACAAAATGTCTAATGTTGAGCAAAGGAACATATAAAATGCAATAATGCACCACTGACTGCATTCTGACTGAAAACACCTCCAGTTATAACTTTTAGCAAATGAACAAATATAAACTTAACTTTCATGCGATTTTGGGATAATTATCCGGTTTAAACGGCTGGTTTTGTCCAAGTTTCATTTCAGGAACAACCCAAGAATCACCATAGCTGATTGACCACAAATATCACTGTCCACAGCGAAGAAACTTCAACATCAACTTGAACTGAGAAAGTGCTGAAAGGAGTTAAATAAATATTCTTGTGCCTGTTTTTTTTTTATTATCAGCTCAAAAATAAACTGCATGTGCAAGATTTTATTCAGATGAATGAAACAGACATTTTTAGAAGGAGATTGTAGATCAAAAGCATGTCAAGGGTCTTTTATGAGTGTGTTATTAAAAGACAGGCAAAGCATTTTCTATTTTTTGGGGGTTATTGTGGGATGGCTTTTTAATCGTTTTTAGTCTAAGTTCAGGAACAACAGTGGGATTTGGGTCATTCTGTCTTCTGAAGTACTTGCTGGATGACTCAAAGGGGGCAGCCGAGTTGTTTGATGTTTGTGGCTCAATTTAAATTGAGATTAACACAGAAAGCAGTTTAATAAATGAGGAATATTTTCTGGTGCACCTAACTTTTTGTTATTTTGTCGAAAATCTTGCGGTAAAAGATTTTTTTAAAAAGTATCTACCTGCGTCAGCCAGAGAAAGGCCAGATTTGTTTTGTTGCAGAACTGTTGTCGAGGGCAGCAGAAAATCATTCATAGGGCCGCAAGCGGCCCCAAGACCGCACTCTGGTCAACATCAGAGTCTGTCTGGAATGCTTCACTTCTAGAGTAAATGTGTTCTTAATTCAAATTTTAAGCGAATTTGAAACAATTATAAAGCTTTTTTCCCAGCCATAAAAGCAGTTTTTTTCCCCTTGATATCAGGAAAATCATTAAATTTAACGTTAGCTTAAATGTTTTAATATAACAAATCTGTGCTAGAGCCAACAGCAGCAAACGCTTCTCCAATCGGTTAGCTTTGCGTACATCTCTGAGTCCATTGTGAACATTAATAAAATCTTAAACAAATTCAAAGTCTTTAGAATTTTTGCTATTTTAAAAGATCAGCACATAAAATAATCTTTGAAATGTTCGGGACATTACAACACTTCTGTGAGAGAAGAGAGAAGAATAGATTAATGAAAAATGACCCAATTTGACTGAATCAAAAGTAAATAAAATGCAAAAGAAAAAAAACACAAAAAGACTGAAGTTGCTTTTGTGTCCGCCGGCAGCGGAACATTAGTCGGCTTTTACAAGAAACAGAAAAGTGACACTATTCAAAACCTCAGAGTCTGTTATAGCACTGGAAAACTATCTGCAAACAAAAAGGTATTTGATACAGGAAAAATGGCATATGGAAGGAAATGACAGCAGGTGGGCCTTGTTACATTCTTCCTGAGCACATTCAGAGAACTTACAAGAACCATATTGGAAATATAAAGTCTGAATACAAAGTGTGGCACTGTTTTGGACTGAAAACCTTCCTGTATTTTGAAGTTGGCAAGCTGAAATGATTGTTTCCCAAGTGAAAGAAAAAAACAAACATTGATGACTTCTGGAATTGCAGAGGGACAAAATCACCTTCAACGCTCTATTTCAGACTTAAGTTATGGTCTGTCAAGTATGACAAAAATAACAAAGGAGATGAAATGTTGATGCCTTAAAGTAATCTTAATTTGTAAGAAAAGCTCTTAGTTATTACACCAGGGTCAGGACATTTTGAGAAGGAAGGCTTTACTACAAACGAGAGGTGAACACTACTGACAAAAAAAAGTGAAATCTTCAATCTGTCTTAGCTATGTCATTTGTTTTCAGCATTTCCTTTATAAAAATCATTAAAAAAAGGCCATAATATGTAAACGAATGCTAATTTATTTCAGTAGTTTAGTTCAGAAGAAGATTCCCTACACATGCAGTGACACTTCAAGTTTTTATTTCTGCAGTTCACACCCTTCAGTCTGGGATTTATATATCAGAGTGTGTTTATGAGAGTCACATCCTGAAATGAATTAGAGACAAAAAAAAATTAAGCTCTCCATCCTATTCTAATTTACTGGGATGCTCCTCTAATTGTAATCCCAATTTAACATTCAGTTTCAATGAGAACATTGTAATTTTTCACCATCTGTGGGGTCCTGCTGCAAAGTTTGATGAAAATGTGAGCATGTGCAACCAGCTCTCATTTCACTAACACCCAATGTGTGCAAGCAAGCGAGTGCAAAGGCATGTGCATGTGTGGGTGGTGGCCGCTGTTGGGCGCCGTGTGTCTGCTTTCTAGGAACCGAGTACATGTGCCGTCGTTTTAAACTCACCATGAAGAGGAAGCGGAAGTTGGCCAGCTCTCCGAAGAAATCCTCCACGCTGACTGAGTGGGGGTCGAATGCGAAGTAGCTGCCGATGCTCTCGTACAGCTTCTGCATGTTCTTGTGCATGGTGGACAGCTTCTCGTACTGCTCCCGAGAATGTTTGGAGAAGCCGTGAAAAAAGGGGGAGTCAAGGAAAACGGAAAACGCAACGCCTCAAACACAGACATTAAAATGCTACAGTAACCAGCAATAGCAGGGAAATGTCACACACATGTTGCCGTACAGTATTTTTAAGACCCACCTATGTCAAGGTCAGCAGAAGAAAGAAAAACAAAATGGATAAAGGAGGGTCTTCATCTCACTCTGGAGTCAATGACAAGGAGAGCTAATAGCAGCAGCCCTGAAGTAATGGAAAGGTGCTTTGTAGGCAGCAGCATGACACAGATGGTTGCTGGAAAAGCTGATTGCAGTCATTGTTCTATTGTTTCGCACAACAACAGTGGGGTCAGGTTGTTTTGAACCTCACAGCTCACGTTGCACTGTGTAATTTACTGAACAGGCGGAGGACTTTTCTCCCGGTGAATGAGTATTGACAGCCGGCATCAGTTAAACATTATCACAGCAGCCATTGACCTCATGGAGACTGCACTGGGGCACTACAAGACTCCCACCCTGAGCGGGATGAGAGCGATGCGGTGCAGATTTAGGTGAACACACATGTAGAGGACACAAACGTGGAAAAAAGGAGACCTTGAGCAGGAATTTCATTAATACACTCTGGTCATCTTGAAATTACAGCTTTTTACTCATTTTAGGCCGATAGTTGTTATTGGTGCTGGCGATATTTGTCGTGAAGGATGGATATGAAACTCACACACACGCAAGGACGAAAAAAAAAAAAAAGACAGCATAACTTCATAAACAACCACGTGCATCAAGAGCAAAACTCATCCTGCCTCCACAATCATCAAACCTAAGTGAGGTGAACAGCTAAGAGCACTTATAACCATAGAGTGCACACGTACAGTAGCACAGTGCAGCTCAGCTGGTGGACAGTCTGCAGGCACACGATGCTAGAGACAGCAAAGTGTGATGATAAAATATTTTTATGTCTTTTTTGTTGACACATAGATCAGTACGATATTCAGCTGTTTTTTAAAAACACGACCGATAGACCAGGGGACGAAGTAAGAACGTGGGGAGCAATACGGGATATTTACGGCACCTTTGTTCTCCCACAAAGAAACTCATCTACCAGCCATGTACCGCCACGATGCGCTCCGCCACCCGTTTGTTCACACCGGGATGATATTAAATTTATTGTGCGGTTCTTCCGTAAAGCTACACTTATACTGTAACCATCAACTACTCCGCCGCCCGCCGTGTTCAGGCTATCTGCTCACCTGTATAAATACTCCTGCAGCGCTTCCAACCAGCAGCTCCCGGAGGAGAAAGGCTGCCGTACGCCAGGCATTTTAAGGATGCTTATTGGTCCCCCAAAAACGATGAAAATCCCCACGGGCCGAACTTGAAAATTGGACGTTATGTCTGTGCAACGCAAATAATGTTCCGGCCGGAAGTGTGTGTTACCGTGAGTCAAACAATGACTGGGGCAGCAGCCTACTATATAATATACTCGGGAAACACTTCTTTATTATTACATATTTGTAGAATACGGAACAAATCGCGTCCCGTATTGGATCAGTATGGGACGCTACATTTAACAGCCAATTACGAAACGGTTCCGTATTTTACGGGACGGCTGGCAACCCTCAGTTAGAGGTTATTTCTAAGGCTTCTCTGAAACGATTTAGCTGTGAAAGTTATCCACAGAATAAGAAGACAATATTAGAGTGGTGAACTAACAGGATTAACCAATCAACCAAAATTACTCCAACTCTTCAATATCAGATGAGAATTTGAGAAAAGTGAAGTTTATGAATGAGATGTAATCCATACGATTTTAAAGTGTATTTTTAGTATTACATTTCTGGTGGAGTATTTTTCCTCTCGGTTGTCTCGTTTTTTCCTTAAATCAGAAAAAAAAAAACATGTAATTTATATCAAAGCGATAAGCTTTTGGTTCTGCTTACAATTTCAATCTATTATGTGTGTAACTACTGAATTTAATTTTACTAATTTAAATTGACCTATACATTGGAATACAGATGGAAAATATCTATAAGGCAAAACAAGGTTTCAATTGGGGCAGGTAAAGTGCAATACCTGCAGCGCCACCTGATGACAGGAAGTATAAAATCAGTCTCTGTATTTGTCTATTTGGAGTGTTAGTGTTCATGCCAGAGGAACTGCTGGATGCACATGCAAAATAAAAGACTGCAAAGTAAAGAGCAACAATGAAAATTAAAGATTAATAATATAAAATTCATCTAATTAAATGTGTTTGTCTTTCTTATGTGTTTCCCACTGCAATCCACTCTAAATTGATGCTGTTGCAGTCAACCGATTATTAAAGGCCATCATTTGACAACACTTCACTGCTTGCTTGTGTTACTCCTACGAAGGTCCCAGTTTCTGAGTCTGGGTGCAGTTATAGGCAATTAGTGTTCTTTTACAGTCGCCTTGGCAACATCCATGGTCAGGTGGGACAGCATGTGGCCTGCGATTACCAGGGCCAAACAGTTATCAAGACATTGTTCTTTTTGAACAGTCTGCTATTATTGTGTGGAGGCCACGCAGCTTTCCAACATGTCCTGCTTTGCTAGTTTATAATCAATGCCGTATTTGGAATTTTTCTGTTTCCCCAGCTAAAAACTCACCAATGATGTCATGAGCAAAACATATTACATTGATCCAAAACCACACAATTGCAGAAGTGTTTTTTGGAGTTTTGCGCATGTGGAGGAGGAGGAGGTGTAGATTTGTTGAATTTTTTTTGTAAGGTCACACTGGGACAGTCAGAACATTGGGCAGCGAATGGACTTATTCTTCCGTCTCTCTGTATCCATGTCTGCCTGGACGCGATTTACCCCCATTGCTCCTGTCAGACCTCTGTTATCTCTTCCTTTGTACACCTCCCTCAATCTCCCCTTCTTTTCTAGAGAGCCCCAGCGGATGGATGTGAAAGTAAAACTTTGCCAAAGTAACATATCTTTTCAACATCAAAAGGACTCTTGAGTTTTGCAGAACTGGAGTTGTGATTTTTTTATGGGTAAGTAGAAAAATAACTTTTTAGAATCTAATATGCAGCTAGCGCATCATAGAAATATACAGCCTTTTTAAAAAATAAACTTTGCTAAATTAGGTTAGAATGAAAAAAATAAATACAAATTGTTTAAAATCATATGAAAAAGGGGGTGCAGAAAATGATCATCATAATCATGTCAAGAAATCAAAGGAATAAAAAAAGCACACCACTATAATGTTTCCATTACATGTTTACAATATGTTTATCACTCCTTTAGTTTTTTTGGGGGGGAGAGGGGGAAAAAAGAAAAAAAAAAAAAAAAAAAAAAAAAAAAATCACTTCGAGAACTTACAATTGATCAAACGGACGCTATTGTTTCAAATCACAAGTAATACTCCACTCCACTATGGTGGACCTCAAGGTTCTGCATAAGAGCCCCTGTTGTTTCTGTGTACGGTGTACAACCCCACACTGCTTATGGTAGTAATAATAGATGCAGCCATCTGTGAATTGAAATAACAATTCAAGACTATCATAATCATTTCTGATTTAGTACCACATATGATTATGGCACAAATCAGATTTTTTTTTTGTGTTGTTTTTTTTAATTTTTTGGTGAAAATATTGGAAATGGGTCAGTCAGACTGTCATGAAAAAGTCAGATATCCACATCAGCAAACAAAGAAGAAGAAGAAAAAAAACGGATCTGAGTCACATTTCTGTGCTCCTTGAACATAAAACCTACATCCTGGTTCCAAGTCACAGGGCTCTGCATCGTCACCGAGGTCGTGTGATCAATAGCCTTTAGCATTGCCACATACAAGGCTTCAGGATTTCATGATTGCAATCTTGTATTGTGTGTTTTTTTGTTTTTTTTTCAGGGAATGTGCTATCAAACTTAAATTTTACTTAATTACTTGCGGTGCCCGATGTAGCTTGTGGCTCTCTGGATGTTTTATTTTCCCCGATTTACTCCCCTTCCCATCTCACTCCCTGAAATGCCCACGTATGCACTGTGGTAGATGTGTCCCGCTGGGGACTGGACTGAAGCTGGCTGGGCTTTTGCTCTTCATATTTCCACATCAAAGACATGTCATATTGATGGAGCCTGACACACACTATCCTGCAGCAACACAACCTGCACGCTGGAGCCGCCATCCAGCATGCATACAAAAACAGAATGAGAAGGCAAACATACTCACACACATTTATATATATATATATATATATATATATATATATATACAGAAAATGTACGGTCTTACTGTCATGCTACCATTCTTTAACTGTCCAGCTGTCAATTACACTTTTCTTTCTTTTCACTGTAGGACACTTTGTTTTCTGTTTCTTTTACTTCCCTGTTTTTACACCCTGTCTCAGTCAAAGGAAAAAACTCATTATAATTCTCTTTCTACACCCTCACTTGATATTCTCTCCATTCAATTCTCGCTCTCAGACAACAAATCCCCTCTTTCCTGCTCAGAGTGGACTTTCACAAGTATTCTGTCTGAACCAGGTCTCGTATTCACACCACTTGGGCTTGGAGTGGGCACGCCGGGTCACGAGGTAAGGCATTAGGCAGTCTTTGGTTGCCCCCCAACTCTGTTTGTCAGTCTTCGCTCTTCTCTTCAGGCTGTCCTCACAGGAGGACAGCTTGCCCTGCATTAAACCCTACCAAGACAGAGAAGGACAACAGCCCTGAGGCTGAAGGGGCTCCATGTAGCAAACACTGACGAGGATTTAAAGCTGTGACTCTGCTTTAAAAACATTTCCATTTTCTATTGTATGTAACAGACGGAAAGTAGCACTTAGCTGTGAAATGGAAAATGATGCATGGTTCAGAAATTAAAATGATATAAAGGGTGACAAGCATTTTGCATTCAAACCCCCTTTACTCTGATTCCTCTAAATAAAATCCAGCTCAATAAAATTACCTATAGAAGTCAAAGAGGAGGTGACTCTGGAGGAACTGCAGAGATCCACAGCTCAAGTGACTTTGTTATAGTTTTTGCCAACCACAAATTTGATCTTTACAAAGAGTTGACAAAAAAAAAAAAAAAAACATTGCCAAAAGAGAAGTGTTAAGAATTATAGTTTGAAGTAAGGCAGCAGTTCTCAAAGAGGGGTGGGACCCCAACTGTTGCAATAAGTCAACACGGTTGGGGTCCTAAGATCCTCTTCAGAAATTAAACAAAAACAATTATGAAAAGTTATTTTTATTCTTATTATTTTAAACATTTCAAAATCCTTGAAAAAAAAATGTCACTTCCCATTTATGTTCTACTTTATGTTGATCTGTCTAATTAAATTCCCAAGAAATCCCAAAGAAATGCAATAATAAGAGCATTGAGCAATCTGAATTAGAAATAGTCAGGAAATAAAATATTTTCTCAGATTCTGGGCTCTGCTCTGCCTTTCTTTCTACTCGCTATAAACTGCAGTTACTTTCTGTCCTTGTAAAATCCAGATTTAGGTTTTTGTCCTGCCCCAGAGTCCTCATTACTGCATTTTAATCAGTCACTATTTATCTTTTTGACATGCCAGAAAAGGGTATGTTGAAATTACTAAGCTGCGATTAGGCACACTCATTTTTAACATCACAAACTGACATCAAAACTGGATCCAAATCAGATTTGTAGTCTCCTTTTTGGAGCCACGCGCTATTCATTCACATGATGAAACACAGAGAAGAATCAATTTATGGACCACAGCAAAGTAAAAAACTGTGTTCACATTGGCCACCTATGAGGATGGCAATAAATTACCTGGTTTGTTTACCTGTGTGCATGAGAGAGTTATTAAAGTGCGACATAAAACCCTACAGTGGGGGCCCAAAAAGCCTTGCTAATAAGTCTCCTGTAACCTAGTTCCATTAATGTTTATTTAATGCTTTTCCTATGTGCTCATTGGCCACTCCATCCAAGGCCCCACACTAAGCCTGCTTTTCTCCAAACCCCACTATCCCTGCTCCCTTTATCCCCCCCACCTACTGCCAGCAGCCCCTCTGGGCCAAATTACACCAAGACTGCCCACTGACTGGACACAAGCCATCATGCTGACTGAGAAGAGGATGAAGGAATGGAGTACAGAGTCATGACAGAGACTTAGCACTGCATGTCTGATGGAACACATCATTTTACTGAAGTCCATTGCTTGTCTTCTTAAAATAAACACAAGAGAGCTTGAAATAGATACCAAACTCTTTTGTTTTGGTGTTTTTCTGGTGTTTTCGGTGCTCTAGCGAATGAAAGTCAAAAGTGAGCGTAGGAAAGGAATCACACTGAGAAATGACCTCACGTAATGGATTAAAGTGACGGAGATTATTAATACAAAGTCATTGATCTGAATCATAGTAAACAATGCTGTGAATGTTTCGACCAAGCAAGCTTGCTTTGTAAGAGAACAAATAACTTCAGCTTTAAATTAATTCAAGAGTCATAAAAAAACAAAGCAATCATCCTGCAATTTAATACGCGCTGAACCAACATTTACACAGAAAATTAGAGCTAGCCTGAGGCTACATTTCTGGCAAGGAAATGGAAGACGTTTTCTCCTACAACTGAAAATCTTCCCCTTTCTCACCTGCTGTTGGTCCGTATAATGTCACAAGAGCAGAAAAATCACAACAATTCAATCCGTGGGAAAACTCGGCGTATGAACTCAATACCACTACAATGCATCCAATATTTTACAAAGTATTGCACTTTGAGCCAGAGCTTGATGCACTGAACAACCGAGGAAGATTGTTCCTTAAGGCAGAAACGATAGTGGACATTACAACAGAAGACTCTGCAGCCTTGGAGTAACAATGATTTAGGCAGAAATTTAACAAAAACTTCAGAAGTCCTTCTCTTTTTTTTCTTTTTGTTTTTTACATAACAATGCAAGCTACGCCCACAATTTCATGTTGGATCTAAATCAAACAGTTTTGCTCATTAGTTTCCCAATGGAGAATGTTTCTGCTGATCGTTGTAAGATACTCATGTTGCCTGGTGTCACAGAAAAGACACAGATCAGAAGGAATTTTTTTTATCATAATTTAAGCATTTCAAATGCTTAGTATTCTTGTATAATCCTACAGTTGGACTGAGAACTTCATTTGACAACTACTTTTGATATTGAAGTGCAGCTTAGTGAAGG
>NW_015113890.1:255003-277619 GCF_001443285.1 Poecilia latipinna | reverse complement strand
TATATATATATAAAAAAGAGAGAGAGTATATATATATATATATATATATATATATATATATATATATATATATATATATATATATATATATATATATAATATATACATTGGGGGAAATAAGTATTTGATAAACTGCCAATTTGTTGAGTTTTACTCAGATTAAACAGAATTGAGACGTATGAAAATATAATTACAACAATACAATGACAGACATAAACTAAGAAAAATCCAGAAAATCATGTTTTATGCTTTTTACATGATAAATAATTTGGACTTTATCACAATAAATAGTAACCCAATAGATGTTCACACCCACTGCTGCATCATGTGAAAACCTGATCAACGACTACAGGAAACATCTGGCCTCCGGAAATGTAAACAAAGATTTCTGTACCAAATATGACGTTTTATTTTTCTGTTGTATCAAATACTTATTTCTTTCTAATTAACCATTTAAAATAACACAATGTTATTTCCCATTTGAGGTGTACATACGGTGAAAATTACAGAACTCCCCAATTTTTGTATGACGCAAAACCTGGAAAATCAGCCCTGTATCAAAAACTTATTTTCCCCACAGTAAAAACAACTTGGTTCTAACAGTTAATCTTCATAATTTTGAAAATATCCTCAAGTAAAAAACAACAACTTCTAAGCCAAAATGCATCCAATCTGGATCAACTTGTCATCCTCCGTTGATGTGTGGTTCATTGTTAAAATTCAGCCATGAGAGAAGGTTATAGACAGGTGGTTTATCCGATAACCTGCCAAGCACTCTTTGAAAGTACCTGTCCTTTACCGCTTTCCTCAAACGACTTCCCAGATGGCTCTGCGCAACAAACCATATGGCACTTCAGGTTAGGTATATGCACAGTGTTACAGTCGTGGTGACAGTACGCCTTACTGATGTTGTTCAATGTTGTTTGGAAGCCTAAACTTTAGGAAACACAGCAGAGGAACCTGCAGAGCCGTGTGCAAATAAAATTAAGAACATATTTTCCACACCTGACAGGTTCAGCAAGTTATATTTCCTGCTTTGACAGAGGAGCTTAGATTTTTATCCCCTCGTAAGTCCTCATCATCTTCTCACCTACAGCCTCTACCTCTTCTTTCTCTGGAAATTAGAAGGGAGATTTAATGTCAATTTTACTGTCAATTTATTCTGCCCATCTGTCCCTGAAATATTTATACGTGCAGAGAGGAAGGTTGCTTCTGCTTAGGCATTCAAAGCTCTTCACTAAAGCACCCAGCTGGTGTTTTAACAACTCAGTGAGGGGGAAACTGGTGGATGTAATGACTACATCTCATAAAGGAAAAGACAGTATATAAATTAGGAATGAGAGGATTAGGACCGTGGGGATGACCTGTTGAATCATGGATAGGCTGTTTAAAATAGGCAGTCAGGAAAATTATTTTCTGTCAGTTCTGAAATGACATTGTGAAGCGCGCGCACACACGCATGTTTTCCTTGATAACCATTTATGATTACTTCCTTTTCTTGAGCTTGGAACAAAGTGATCTAATGCCACAACAATAAGCTTGTGCCCGTTTTATAATTTCCGCACAGCAGCTTCAGGACGGGGCAAATCCTCTGTGTTTACAACATTCACACTTGTCAAATTTTAAAAGGTCAAGTCTCTTGTTCCCCTTGATGTGATCGGTAAACATCAATTCCTACCTAACATTACAATGACTTCCTAGAGATGGTGTTTTATGGACAGCTTGTAGACATTTTTTTTTTTTTTTTTTTACAGATTTTCAACATGCCTATTTGAAGAAGCATGCACACATGTCAGTTTTAATGTGTATATAAAACATCCATAAGTAGTTTTTATGTTTTCTAATAAATACCTCCATCAGCCTTGTTAAGTATGGTGGGAGAATGAGTGGAATCCTATAATAAAGAAAACAAATAGTTCTAAATATGGCTTTAAATGATATCTTATGTCTAATTTGACCTGGGTCTTCCTCTTCTCATGGTTCACAGTAAGTCATGATATCACTGAACAACAGAGTTTCTAGTCGAGAGACAAACAGGTTGTTCTTTGCAGCCCCATCAATTTAAAATACTTGTTCTGTCATGTTGCTCAGGGATTATATAGATATTTCTTTGAGTATTGCATACGGTATTTACTTCTTTTCTGGCACATCCAGCGCCTGTGTAGCTGGATGCAACAGTGACAGAGATGAATCACAGTGACTGGCCTGCATTCTTTGTTGTTTTTCGTCTTTCCTGCTTTGTTTCTGAATATTTGTGCTTCATTGTTCAAAATGTCTGAATTTAAATTTAACAAGCCTTCATCAAACCTTTGCAAGCAGCTGACTGCAGCTAAGGCGGACATCTCACAACCATGATGATCTATGGATTAGTCACTATTTAGAGGTTTACTCTCATTATTTACCATTGGCTGTAATTACAGTTTGGAAAGAGGAACAACAAATAATCTCAAAATGTTCTAAAAATGAAGCGGCTGACACGTTTTGATATTATTTTGGATTGTTTTCTACATACATGGCAAACATTATAATTAGAGGCTCAAACATATACAAATGCTCTATGAATATTTAGCCAAACACAGCTAAAATATTAAACTGATTGCTATATGATTATTTTACTCTGAACATTAATAGTTCAAACACAGCATTAAAAGACTTTGACATTAATTGCCATTCTGAGTATTTACAAGCTTTTCATCAAGTTATACATCTGTAAAAGCACATGAGCAAAGGTCAAACTATAAAAGCCTATAAATAAGCTTTTCAAATCACATTAGTAAAGAAGGCTTGCAACAAAATAACACATTTAAATTAATGTATTGCAGTGTATCTAACATTAAAAATGAAGTCAAGTGGATTGGACATAAAGCCGCCTTTGATAAGAACATAAAAACTCCAGCCTTCTCGCTCGTCTGATTCAACCTTGTGATCAAAACAAGAACCATTGTTGAATATCTTCATTTAATGTAAATTATATTTTTAGATTTTAAATACTGTGACCCGGCAATAAAATGAAGAGGTTGTATGTGGGAATGAGAGCAAAGGCCAAATGCATAAAATTAATTCACAAAACATAACAAAGACTGATGAATCCAAGTCACTTGTTGATGAAAAGAGGAGGCATTTGACATCTACCGAGGCCTGTGTCGGTGCTTTGTGCATAAATTGGTAAGATAAAATAAAATTCCATATTGATTTATTTATTTGTTCCATAACATCTCTTCTTATAACCAAGGCAAAAGGAATCAGTTTGTTCTCACTGACTGATAATAATGACCTAAACTTTATCTCCAAGTACAACTAGTTAATTATAGGATAAGACCTTTTCCCCCCCCCCCAGCTTGTGAATAGAGAAAGGATTGCACCAGGAGTGATAAAAGATGGCCTGCAAAAGAAACAAAGGAGAAAGAGGGAGAGACGCAATATTGATCAGATTCCTTCAGTCAGACCACTGCCCCAGCAGCTACCGTGACAGAGTACAGCTCCATTCAATAGCCTTATCATTACCACAGCACAAACCCATTCAGCAGGTCAGCCTGTTTGGCCCCCGGTTCCCTCTGCGTGTGTGTGTGTGTGTGTGTGTGTGCGTGTGTGTGTGTGTGTGCGTGTGTGCGTGCCTCTGCAGAGGGGGGGGGCAGTGAGGAGGAGGGGGTAAATTTCGATTCTTTAAGCCAATGAATCCCATTATAAGACCACTTACAGCACATTTCTTTGTTCACAACACTGTCAGCCTAATGAAGTGTCCTGAGAGTAAAGGAGGGGGAGGTAAAAAGATTTCTTTCACTCCAGAATATCAGAACAAACATGCCGAGTCAGTAATGTGCTCTAACTGAAATATGGAAACAAGCGCGGCTAAAAGGAGGATCGGCAAGCGACAATGACTGTTATTAAGCAGTTAGAATCTGGGGTATAAAAATGTCTGGAAAATTTATTTCCATTATTGACACTGAGATATTAACACAAATTGACCATTAATTTCTTTTGACATTTTAATATGCCCTCTGTAGGTATCTAATGAGGTCAGTATATGTATTATTAGTGTTATAAGCTCTGAGAGATCTAGGCTTTACACCCTGAATGTTCAGGACTCTTATTTTGAAGTACAAAAGGAAGTAGAGTTTGAGCAGCCATCTTGCATTAACAGAGTGAGCTAAACACTAAAAATAGGATTTGATTTGGAGTGTCCTCTTTGTTTTCTTAAGGACTCTAACCTGAATTTGATCATTTCTAGTTCAAAAACACATAATGATAAAACCTGAAACTGGTAATTCTATACTACAGTAGGCTAAATTAAAAACTGTTTAACAATGAAATATCTATACTGTGAACTGTCATGTAAAGGTGGTTATTCTTTGTTTTTGCAAAAACGTCACTTACTTCCTGTTTTATGAAACCTCTTCTCATGACAACGCATCATTATATGTCTACTGACAACATATTAGGATGTTAAATTCAGTGTATTATAAACAGCAGTGGCCTAACAGGGTTGACCAGGAATCTTTGTGCCACATTTCTCAATACCAGACAAATATGCGAATAAATAACGGTTTTTAATATATGATTTCATATATTAAGGAGGGAAAAGTCTACAACGCAGCTTTGTGTGAAAAATATAATTGCCCTCTTGCTGAATTATGAACTAACCGACATTTACAGCCTTTTTGGGACAAATGAGTTAAGTTTCTGTAGTCATACCCAGGCTGATTACTGCCAGACCTGTACAAAAAAGAAGCTGCTTTAATAGAACCCAGCAGGAAGTTGCTGAGAGGGTCAGAATCCACTATTTAATAGGCGCCAACTGGCCTAAAAACGGATCAGAACCAAAACCAATGAATATAAGTAATGAAAAAGAACAGTGGACCCTTGGTATTTGTGGGGGTTAGGGATCACAACCACCTGCGAATAGCTGAAATCAGCAAATACATGAGACCCCCTCTAAAAACACTCATGACTGCCTATTTTAATATACCTTAATGTGCTTTAATGCGCACTGTGGAAACCGTCTAGAGACTGCTCTCAGCTTCCCAAGCTGCATTTTTCTTAGAATATTTTTGATATGCTCTACGGGGAAAAAAAAAGAAAAGTGAATTTGCAAATTTTCTTCGAATAATTTGGAGTCACAGAAAAATCCACGGATAGTGAGCCACAAATTGTCCACTGAAAAATCTGTGGATGGAGAACCTGAGGTGGTTGTTGCAAACTAAAATGCAATTCAGTACATCATCGCTGTCCCTCAGTGACAGGATGCAACTGCATCCAATTCCCAGGTGAAGCCATGGTGGAGATAACAATGACAATGTCACACAATCTGAGCATGGCCTCTCAAAAAACCGCTTCCCATTTAAATACAATTGAACAACCCTGTTCTTTATTAGATTACAGTCTGACACGAGTTGCATGAGTAGCTGTCAAAGTCTCGGAGTGAAGAACGGAGAGATGCAGACTGGGGAGAAAGGAATAATGGAGCCGTCTCCACTGGCAGCACAGAGGCACAGAGACTATTTTTAGCAAATTAATTTAAGGCTCTAAATAATTAACTGATAATTATCTGGCAATCAAGAGTAAGATAAAATGATCTTCCCAAGAGGTTTTTTTTTTGTGTCATGTGGCTCAGCGGGTGGACAGAGGAGCTTTGAGGAAGTCACCATTCAAAAAAAAAAAAAGAAAAAAGGGAAGGAAAGAGAAACCGGAACATGATGCAGAAAGAGAGAAATATAATTGACAGGGAATACAGTGCGACGCACTCGCTAGAAGGCAAGTGGATTTGCCAATGATTAGTGCCTAATGAGTGACAGAACACAGACACCGAAAATGCATTTCTGACGGGAATAATGGATGCTTGCGCCAGCTGTCTTCCATGTGTTTCTCACACATGTTTTTACAAGCAAACATTCATTAATATGAATATGTCCCCTGAACAAATGATGGTAAAATTCAGACGTTGCCTGGAATTAACACCACAAAGATCGAGACTGTAAATCTTGGCAACTGTGTTTAAGGATGCATAGACATTCACACCTGAGTCACGGAGAAGACGGATTCAGAAAGCAGACTGCTGGTGACACACTTTTTCCTGCGATGTGAGAATTAAATTAACTCCATCACCAGTTCATCTCCCTGCTACGTCTTTCTTCTTCTTTCCTTTCGTAATCCCTCAAAGCTGAACATTTCACTTCTTCAGTCTTCCAGTTTTACAAAAAAAAATTACACATGGGTTCCATTTGTAAAAACTGTCACAGCATAGAGATCTTCCTCCAAGGTACATAAATTTAGCATGGCGCTTTCTTCACTTGAACCTTTTGCGGTGTGCTTTAATTTATCCAAATATTGTCAAGGATGTTAGAAAGAGACAGGTGTCTGAGCGAAACATGATTGCTGCCTTCCTGCCGCTCAAATCTTGAAAAGTTAAAACGTGATCAGGAAAATATTTAATGAACATGGAAAAACGGTTATTCCCAGTGAAATCTCATTTTCTTGTGAGGAAAAAAAAAGAAAAAGACAGACGCAGTTAAAGGTGAAGATGCAACAGCATATCCCTGCATATTGTCTTTTTTTTTTTTTTTCCCCAGGGATTTGGGATTACAAAAAGGTGCAATTAGTTTGACGGTGTGACGCGCTTTGGTGAAACTTAAATCTGACAGGCCTACCAAGCCCCCCCACTGTGCAACCTTTTATAAAATCAATGCCACCACTAAACACAACTCTCCCCTGTGGAGCTGGTCCCTGTTACAGCCTCCTTCCCCTTCTTGTGTCGGGGAGGAAAACACAGACAAACAGATAAATTAGCGACTCCCCTGCTGCCCTTCTCTCATCCTCTAGTCTGTCAACTATTGTGAAGTGACAACAGCTCCGCCAATATTATTCACAAAGAAAAAGCAATGAAAAAGAAATTCTGCATTTGAAACGGGAACACCTGCATCTTAAACTTCCCCATCTTCAGACAAAATCCATTTTATTTTAACCGTACAGAAACACGGCTGTGTTTGTGAGAAATCATCGGTTCCGACAGAACTTGCCGTCGGAAAACGGTTTTCGTGTTTCGGTGCGCGTTCAGCGGGATCTCAGAGGTGACTGGGTGGCTAAAGGAGATATTTGCTCACATCATTTCTTCCAAGAAACGGAAATTACCGTCCTTGAAGAAATGCTGCAAGGTGAGGAAAAGCAAGAAAATATAAACAAAGACGGTGTTTTTTTTTTTTTTTTTTTTGTCCCGCATCTCTTGGAAGGAGCCTTGACAATCTCTTATCCAAGTCCATGGCAACATTTTGACAGGTGAATCCCTGCTGCTGAATAACTTCAACACTTTGAAAGATAAGAGGGCAAATTCATACCTCAGTTTCATATCATGAAGGCAATGTGGCTTAATGCGCAAGGTGCATAAACTATAGGTGTGACATGCCAGAGATATTTTATGTTGCTTTTTTTCCCCAATCAACAAAGACTTTGGAGAGCTGACTCAGTGTCAGATTTTTCGCTGTCTTTAGGATTTTGGACTATATGTGATCATTTTAGGTGAAAATCTAAAAAAAATTATGACTGGTCAAATCACTAATGAACCAATTTTTTAAAAGAAACAAATTGATCTGTTAACATGTTCTGACAGTCATGAGAATGTCATGCATGTTTTGCTAGAAACTTTGTATCACAAACTATTTTAATTTTTTTTCTCCCCAATTTGCGCTAGGCAACTTCAAAAAATCTTCAGATTTTGATGCCTGATTGAACCAAAAACAACTGCAAGTATCTTTCAACTAGCAGATAAATTAATAAATATTTAATCAATGCCCCAACAACAAGGTACACAAAGTTTTAGTGGCTTTCAAAACTACTAAACTAATATTTCAAATCAGAACAAAAAGTGAAATAGCAAACAAATACAGCGTTACCACTCCAGAGCCGTTAGCTATATGATTCCAGTTAGCAGCTTTAAAGGTAAACATTTTTGCTGTTTCCTTTTCTCTGCAGGAAAGACAAAAACGTAAGGATCATCACACCAAAGACAACTTATTATCTTGCCAGTTGACGAAAGAAATTACAGCCCTTATTTGTTTCAACCTGTGATCTAAAGTAAATCTGTTGATAACACACACAATTTGTGTAAATTGGAAATAAACATAGAAAGAACAAGTGAATGGAAAGCCTGTTTAAATTGGTAATATCCTTTGGTTCAAATGTACAAAAAGTATGTAGTTGGTTAGAAAACACATTAAAATGATTATATGAAACACTGATTCCTATGTGATAAGACAACAAACCTAGCTTTTTTGTTTAGTTAAAAAAGGATGGCAGATAAAGTTAAACGGCAACAATACAGCAGTACTACACAAAAATCAACACACACTTTTCCAGCCATGGTGCTTTTATGCATGTTTTCATCTCTGAAACTCTAAATTCTTGCTAGAAAACCAAACAAGCATTTGTTGGTGCTTTATGTGCTTCTTTTCCTCATTTAAGATCAATGTGATCAGTGTTTCCTCAAGACAAATAAATAAAAAAACAACAACAACATACGTTTTGGAGAAAAAATAACCCCCCACAAAACAGTGGTGGTGCTCTACAGTAGGTACAGTAGGTTGGCCGAGTTACCTGCTTCAGCAGCTCCATGGCAGAGCCTCTGCAGTCATTTGGCAGTCTGTTGCTCTAATTTGCATCAGATTACATGCCCACAGAGGCAAACTCTCCTTAATGAGAAGCATCATCCTCTGCAGGTGGCAGGGAAGAAAACATGAGTTGGGGACACTGAAATGATCTGCCTCCTCAAACTATCACTTGTCATCGGCAGACTGCTGTTCTGATGACATCCATTTGGGTTCTGAGATATTTTCAACTGCTCGGTGTCTCTGCATTAACATTACCCCACCGTTGCAAAATGCGAATAAATTAACCCAGTTATTAAGCTAATTATGGTATTAGGACTGTCAGCAGAGCTGATAGGCCATGATACTGGCACTTCAAAATAAATCAGCCCTCTATGATTCTGGGTACCACATCTGCATTCTAATTGTCACCTACTGTAGTTTCTATGAGGTTGTGTCACGTTGTAGGAGGTTTAAACTCGACTGGAAGCAGCCCACCTCTAATCAAAGTGGCTCGGGGCGGGCTGCGGGTAGCTGGCGGTATTGAGCTGGAGAACAATCTATATCAGTCATTAAAATGCAAATGTGTTTACCAAGTCTGGCTTTGATGCTGCAATAATAACAAGCAGTGTGGAACAATCGTGAATCAAACTTGTGTAGCGCCCTATTGAACACACGCCGACGCCATGTAATGAAACAAGAGCTGAGGTAAGAGCAGTTTCGGCAGTCAATACGAAATCCTGTCATTATCTGAGAAGGTGAAACAGAGAATTAAGCAGCGCAAGATGAAGCTGGCAAAACTCCAAAAGCTGCATTTCAAAGCAGAGTCAGATTCTGAGGGAGGGGATCGGTGAGAGGGATCGGCGAGGCTTCAGTGCTTCATAAACAGACGGGGGTAGAAGAAGTGCACCTGTTTAGAAACTGCAATCCAGTGCAGCTGGGAAAACTCACAGGAACATCACATCAATATTTTTTCACAATAATTCGATTTGAAAGAAAGGATCAAGGTATTTTTGTCAACCAATATCAATTAGAGTCATTTTAGATCAAGTATTTTCTGCTACGGACGTCTCCATTTGACATCTTCGTTTTTTTAAGCGCAGACAGAAAATGCAGCAACACAGAACACTGTTTAGTGTGAATACTTGTGTTAATCATGATGAATTAATAAAAATAAAACATGTTTTTGCACATAAAAAGGACAGAGAAACATTTACCTCTGAAAGAATTAACCTCTGAAAGTCAGAAAATAAGTTTTAAATGGTACTATATTATAATTACTAAAGACGACGATGGAATCAAAACTTGACTACAAACATAAACCAGAACGCAAGTTCTGGTTTACGTTTAACTGTAATAACTAGCTAATTATTAATTTAAACATTTCTGGGGGAAAAAATAAATAAAAAATCACCATTTGATTGAATAATTTAATTTAAGGGAAACAATTTGAGTGCTAAGTTAATTTCCTTGACCCAGAACCCGACATGCAGAATCAAGAAGTCTTTGAAACAGAACCTGTCTGACAACACAGAGTAGGCTACAATATCTTAAAATGCATCACATCACGGCAGACCAGAAACAAAGTCTATCGTACATCAATCGGTCTGGAAAAGGGTACAAAGACTCCAACAAACAACAGTGAGAGCAGTTATGAACACGTGGACAGAAAGAACAGAGTTGGACCTCCAGAAAACTGGTTGACCCTCTAAAATCACTGCAGGATTGAATCCACAACTTCATCCAGGAAGTCACAAAACAACCCAGAACATCTGCAGCGCTGCAGGCCTCACATCAGGTCAGTGTTCACAATTCAACAGTGAGAAGGAGAGTTGGCAAAAAATGGCCCCCAGGAAAAACTTCCAAAATGAAAACCACTGTTTAACAAAAAGAACACCAAGGTCTGTTTCATGTTCGCCAAAATAAAATAATAATAATAATAAAAATTTTGATTTTGATGATTCATAAGATCTTTGAGAAAAAAGTCTTTGGACTCGTGAGACAAACAAATTTTGTGCTTTACTACTTTGGGAATTGGACAACTTGCTGTAATTGAGTAGTCCAGCAAATCCAACCCTGAATTACTCAAAAGAAAGGAAAAAAAAAAAAAAAAAAAAAGCTGAATTAAAAGTATCGAACTGGGCTGGTTTAGGAGCAATTGCTGTTTCACAGTGGACAAGGCTGATTTGAATCACTTGTTTTTCTCGTAAAGTAAAATAACTTGAAAATTCTCTGATAAAACACTGATCAAACCTAGAAGCTAAAAGGTCAGAACATTTTAACTGTGTTTTTACCACTGTTCAGCTGTAACACCAAGTAACATCTCATAAAAAGCTTCAAGAGAATCTCCTTCAGAAAAAAAAAAAAAAATTACTTCAATTCCTGAGAGGTACCCCATTAAGCAACTAATTGAGCATGACATCACATCTCTCATAGTGACTTTATGGAAGGGTATGGCTGTTGAGAAGCACATCCACGCTAAATTAAATGAACCCGAAAGAATGATGAGTGCAACAGAAGAACACACAGTGCGTCATTCTCGCACACCAATTAGATAAACAGGAGTTTTGATTAAAAACCAGACATCATAAAAAAAACAAAAGAAGTACTGAGAAGTATTCAAGCAATAGAGGAAGAGTTCTCATTTCTTAATCTTTGTCTGGATATATAACAATTTTAGGAGAGGGTGTAAAACTCATTGATAATACAGGGACATTTTATATTGCATAAAGTAAAGTTTTATAAAGGAAGGCAAGGCTCTGGTCAATAATGCACATCTCTCAAAAAGATTGAAGTTATTCATTTAAGTCTTTAGGGTTAGGGGGGAAAACTTCAAATAAATGGCCGCCTTTTCTTTCCTTCATTGTCAATAAGTATGACGGATAATAGCATTACAACTCGGTTAAAACTCATTGGAGGAATTTCACTTTGACTAATGTTACGGAAAATAATAGGCTCCCAAAACCATGTGTGTGGGGGCAACAAAAACCCGCAGGGGGATTTCTCCAAAATATCTATTCATTCCTACAATCCCCTGGAATCCTGGAAGAGTTTAGGAACCGTTTTTAGAGCTTACTCATCCCGAGTGGAGGGGATAAAGAGAAGAAAAGAGATGGATAACATGAAGGAGTGAGCACATGAAAGTGATGGATGAGTGAGGGAGACTAACTGATGAGGAGGGTGGGGGGAGCTAGTGGAGAGGACTCCTCTTTTGCAAATCATCTAATCTCTGTGAAAGCAGACAACGATAGAGATGAGCATTAGTACTAATCTCTGATCTGCACCTTGAAAAGATGTCAGACTTTCATTTGCTACTTACAAGCTCTTTTGTGATCATTCTGAATGACAAAAGCGCCATTCGGCAAACAGATTACAGTGTATTCACTGTCTTACCGTATTGTAAGAAATCTACTAGCCTGATTGAAATTAACTTAATTCCAGATATGTAATTATCCATCTTAAAAAAAAAAAAAAGAAATAATGAAATTTCTTACATTAAGTCATGGCAATCAGTAGACCGTTAAATTAAAACTAATCTCAGAAAGGATTATTATCTCTGATCAGTCTTGCATCGGGACAAATACTTGATACTGCACTGTTTGAGATCAAATCTAATAAGCTTAAAGGTAAGCATAAGGCTTAGTATTCATTTGTGGATAGAAAAGCCCATTCTGAACATAGTTCACTTGTAATATGATAAGAAGATATTGTTAGCGGATTAGGATTTCTCTCCGGAGATCTATTAGTGGATAAGTCCTACTGACTTTCTCATGAACCATTACCTTACTAGTTACAATCTTATCAGAACGTTCTCTAACGATGTCCATGGATATGGAGCCTGGATGCAAAACAGATGCTGCATCGGCTGTATGAGATTCACTAAAGGCTAAAAAGTCACTGAGGACAACAGGAGAAAATCGTTATCACAGGGAACTCAATAGCCATGTGTTGGACTCAGTTTACGTAGCTTTAACAGAGATTTTTGTCCATTTCAACATCTAAGCAACACATGGATATATTGGCAACAGGTCAATAAAGTAAATATGCAGTTCCCAAAGATGCTTCCTGAGAGGTGCAGTGAACTCGGTTTCAGATTTAGCAAATCACTTTGAGATGATTTGAGCTCCTGTTCAAGGTCTTCATGAAAAGACGGATTCGTTGGTCATAAAAGAATGGATGCGGTTAGCAGCAACTCTTAGGTGGACCGTGGAGTTAATATGAAGCTCAGGTGACACTACAGGGCCCAAAGTGTAACAAAAAAATATCCCCCCTCTCATTATACTACCACAGCCAGTTCACCATTGGTATAAGGCAGGAAGGATCTTTGCTTTTATGTTCTTCCTGTCAAGTTTTGACCCTCTGACCTGAAGGGCAAAGCTGAAATCGAGACTCAGAGGACCAGACACACAACACACAGATGAACAGGTTCGCCTGAAAAGTAGCTTGAATGTCTTTATAATATGCTACTTTTAAAACATTCCTTCCAAATGATTAAAGTTAAAATCCAATAACTAACAATGTTGTTTTCCAAAATGACAATGTATGTAAATCTATGTTAAATGACCATTCATGTAAAAAGGAAAGAGGAAAGTGTTTCAACTGGCTGCCATATTTTTTTTACTCTCCCTTTTCCTGTCTTATATCAATCAGAAATATTGCAAATGAAAATGCTTTCTTTAAATGATGACCATTTATTAAGGAAAACTATTTTATCCAAAATCAAGCAACCAGCTTTGTGAGCTTTGTAATGTAAACATTAACTTAATGTTTACATTACATTAAACCCCTTAAAAATCCCATTATTTTTGTAGAGTTGTTTTAATTAAGCCAGACTGCATGACTTTCTATCATATATCATAAATAACCTGCTTAAAGTCACACCACAGCATCTGAACCTGAAGTTTCAAATTATCACACTTCCACCACCGTGTTTGATGTTTTCATGTTTTCTTTCTTTTTTCTGATCTTAGCTTTTAGTTTCAGTCTAAGTGCTTTCTTAATTTGATCAAAGTGGCATCAATCAAGCCTGGATGTAGCTGCAGAAATCAATCAAACCTTTACGAGTAGTAGATCTAGTCACAGTTAACGTATCATTTAGCAAGGCTCCTTCACGTTGTCACAGAAATATTTTTAAAAACTGCCCTTTGTATTGATTCAGGACATCTGTCTGTTATTAAAATTGGTTTAATGATCTGAAATGTCTGCAAAAACCTAGAACAATCTTCAAGGGGCAAATACAAGGCAATACTTGGCTTTCTATATATATACATGTATATATATTATCTCTTGCTATACAATGTGCCACAGAAATGACAACGGTTTCTCCCAAGGAGTTAAAAAAAATCCGCTGACAAAGTGAACAGTGTTCCTGCTCAGAGCCGACACAGAGAGAGGGGTGAAATTCAATCCTCCTCTTTTTTTTGCCAACTGTTAGAAATCTATTAGAGGCCAATAAGGATTTTGAGCGAAGGAGTTTCAAGACATTTCGGGTCAGCCTTTGAGGTTAATTGTGGCGTCGTCTGCCTGGTCAGTGAGGGGATCACTGTGCGAAACCAATCCTAAAGGCAGGGGATGGACAGTGAGTGTGGATGGCATTCACAAGATTACAACAGCTGATGGAAAGGGCAAGGAGAATCAAAGCGGAGAGCAGAGCGGGGATACTGGAGCCCACAGACCTCAAATCAACACTTTCACAAAGCTGCCGATGTTAAGTGGATTTAGGAATACACAAAATGTGCTTAAGAGTGGTTGTGTTTAGGAAACAAAGCCCACTGTGACTGAGTCTGCTTGGATTTAAAGTACACAGTGTGGTTTAACCTTTGGACGGAGAAGAAAGAACAAAAATGTTAGTATAAAAATACCTCCCCTGCCCGCCCATTTGATAGCACAAGGTGAAACGACTAAAACACACACAGGACAATCACCGTCAGCCAGCCTCTCCCCTCGCCGAAGTAATTAAAGAGAATCTGCTGAACACAGGAGACACAGTGATTAAAGTCCAGCTTAATCACATCCACAGAAAGGTGAAAAACTTCAACTCAACTAATGTCCTTTTTTTTTTTTTTTTTTTTTTTTCTTTGCAAAACAGAAAATAAAGCAAAACAGACACTCAGGGGACCATTTATTTTCCTCTGATGAAGGTTAAATTAAAAGACAGGACGTAGGCGGGGGCGGGGCGGCAGAAAGACGCAGTCCTCCTGTGGGCATCGCTCCACATCTCTCCGGCCGCGTCCATGCCAGGCCCAGTTCACAGCTTGCTCTATATATGTGACAACACTCGCACTCTCTGCTACATATACATAAATTCATGGCGGCACTTTCCCCTCACACACACACACCCAGTGTCCCTCATCACCTTGCTCAAAGATGAATGAGTTTGCCGCTGTCCTCAATCATTTTAATCACTTCAGTGGAAAATGCCTCATTCCCAGCGATCATCCTGCATAGCCTGGCAGCTATCTCATGAGTACACATTCCTGCTCTGCCCTGAACGAACACACAGGAACACCACGCGCTTCACTCCCCGATACCACAGGCCGCTATGATACTAGAGATTCTTGTTCATCAGCAATAACAAGATGCCTCTAGATAATTGCCACTGGCGCTCTAAAAATATTTACCTATCGACCTTTTGTGTAATCACGCACATAAATACTAAAACATACTGTACTGCGAAGGTTTTAGACGGCCAAATTAAATCCTCCAAATCTTCTACAGGATTTGTTCCAATATTCAACTGGCAGGTTCATTTATCCGAATCAAACAAAGCACCTGTTAAGGTGAGTTTTGCCTTTCTACCACTCAGAAGAATCAAAACCTTAAAAATCTGTTTTATTAATCCTATTGAATTGTACTGTATACATTTTAATTAACCCTAGTACTCGATAAAGATTAACTATACCGTGCCTTGCCAAAGTATCTATTGTGTGATCCCCCCCCATCAGAATCAAACTTTAAACAGCAAAGCAAAGTCATGTGAAATGAAACCTCTTATTTGGTTTACAAAACTTTAAAAAGTACCAAAATGCATACATCAACAGCAACAAGATGGAAATAAACATTGTTTTTTATTATTAGCCTAGTTTTGCTTATGTCTACCAATATGCTGAAAATTAACACTGACCAATATAATAGCTAAATACAAGGTAATCAAGGAAGAAACCACAGTAGACCCTAAACATATAACCCTGACCAGTGTCGATGCCATGCCACAATTCAAGTTCAAGGTAAAAAAAAAAAAAAAAGTTTCAATTTGGCAAAGCGGATAAAGTTTTCTGGTCAAAAAAGGTAATAAAATTGTTGTTTTTTTCTCTGATTATGTTTGAATACATTAACGGAGGATTCAAACTCAAACATTTTCCCCTCTTTTTTCTTTTTTTTGTACTCATCAAAACTTGGAGCAGGGTACAGTTAAATGTCTTTAATTGTTTCACAAATTGTGGCATTTATCTGAACCAAAGACCTGAGTAGCTAAAGGTCAGTGTTCCACATTTGATTTTTAGAGAGTGCATTTAAAAATTAGACTTAAAATAGAAGAAGTCATGTGCTGGTAGTACTGTTGATTGTACTGAATTTCGACTTGATTATTTCAAATGTCATGAGATGTATACTTTTCAATCTAATTCCCATCCTCAAAACAGAAGGAAGTTCGATCGATTGTTGTTTGGAGACACTGTGCTTTAAAAGGAGATTTACTGCCTTTGTTTTCCAGTAAATGAAGTTAATCTACCGGGATTCCCTGTGATGATAGCAGGAAGAGACTGGATGCTTTGACCAATGTAAAGGAGAAAGGTTTGTTCTGATTATCAACACCAGATGGCACAGTCAGGGTAAAGGGGATTGTGTGTAGCTGGAACATCGACCTGCTGGTGGTTGGTCTCTGATCACATTACAAGCCTGAGGAGTTTTCCCACGCCTGTGTTGTTTGTGTTTATGTCCTTTCGAGAGTGCAAGCTGTGGCCATGTCGAAATCTTCAAAAACTGAGGCTTCAAAAACAACACCCAAGAGAAGAGGATTTTGAACAGGTAACATCCGTCTGCACGGAACCACACTGTCAAAAGTTTGTAACTTCTCCAAATCAGAGGTCAGCCAGCATCTTAGGGGAACGATTGTTTGAAAATCAGCCGTACTATAAGCACGGAAGCTTGTTCTGTTTGTAATTTTTGCACAGTGACACTGATATACCTTAGAGCCAGCAGCTATTTCACATGTTATTTACAACTAAATGTTTTATGATGATAAATCAGGACTTCATGTGAACAACACAAAGCAATTAAACATTGGGAAATGGAAGAAAAATTATACTGAGTATTTTTTTTTTACTTTTTAAAGATGAGTAAAAAATAAACTTTTGGGAGTAGCTTTAATTGAGTGCCGTTTGCCCGTTTCTCTAATTAACGCTCCTATTGCCCCTTTTGTCAGTTTAGGTAGGTAGGCATGATGTGTTAATCTCAGATAGGGAATAATGATGAGCTATAGAGAGGATGTCAGTTTTCCTCAAACACAAACAAAAAAGAAAAACTAACTTCTAACTACCTTAAAACTGCTTTAGTGCACTGCTTACATTTAAAATCTGTTCCCTTTTCTCCAAAACCAGTACGGATTACCAGTAATACATGGGGACATAATAATGGCAGAGAAACTGCTTCAAGAAAGGTGACTGTGAAGGTATGAAGTGCATGCATGAGGAAATTCGATGTCTGTCTTAGAGAGGCCAGGCAGGAGCACAAAAGGGAAAGGAAACATAAGCTGCAGAACAACAAGATAAGGGAGGTCTGGGCTGATATGAAAACTATCTCAGGGTGATATAAGACAACCACACAAAGGAGAGGGAGCCTGTGAAAGCACAACAGCTCAACCCTTTTTGATTAGCAGGTTTGACAGGTGAGCTATATCAGTTTGTGATTGCCAAACCAGCACCACATTCGAGAACTACTCAACACCCCCTCCAGAGCAGCACACACTATCGCCGAAGACCCAGGTGAGCTGAATGCCTAAAGAGGCTTTGACAAAGAGATGCAGGCAGCCTGGTCAGGGTTTGTCCAAGGATACTAGAGCCCTGCTAGATGGGGAGGTAAACGAAGCACATACAAAGCTGTGGCACAGAGGAAGGCCCTGAATAGACTGTCGGATATTCTGAACAATACTCAAAAATCAACTGCACAACACGGCCACCAGGCAAAGAAGTGTTTTTGTTTGATTTTTTTTTTTTTATTTTTTTTAACCAATCTTGCAACACAAAGAGACTAAGAAACTTTTCTCACTGTGGTCATAAGGCTCTATAACTCATCTCTGCTATATCAGAAGGGAACAAATCAACAGACAAGTAATCTCTGCTCAAATTGCATTTCTTTGTTTGCAAGAATTTCTTCTTTTCAATATGAAAGTTTGCTCTACTTGAACAAATACGACATGTTCTTTTCAGTGAAATGTAGTGTTTACATCTTGTTTAAACACTTGTTTTTGATGACAAGTTTAACATTTTTTCCTTCTCTGTTGGAAGGTTTCTATCGTAGTGCCAGCTAAGTGTTGCTACACTGCTGCTGGACCCTTAGCCTGGGAATTAAATACCAAAATTTACAAAGTACTCATGCACTTACTATAAAAGGCCACTTGACGCAATTCTACTGATGTATTCTGGGTTTATAGATAATTGGATGAATATAGTTGGACCTAAGTAATACTGAATATCCTCTTAAAAGTTATTTCAGGAATTAAGCTCTAAATTATGCATAAAATAAAAAAAAAAAAAATATGTTTGTTTTTATAGTTTAGCTAATGGAATTTAGATAATAAAAATGAAAAAAAAAAAGGATTTTGTTTCATTTCATGACCTAAACAAACAGGGAAGACTGCTGACTTGACAGTTGTGCAGCAGCAGATGTTGCACAAGTGTCAGCATCAGATGGTCAATGAAATGAGCCATAAATGTTCGTTGCTGGGAAAAAAAAACAAAACAAAAAAAACTGGCTGTTCAGATTGCTGTTTGCAAGCATATTACTGGAAAGTTAGTGAAAGAAAAAAAGTGTGATTAAAAAATATACAAAAAAGATGATTCCAGCCACAATCCACATTCCCTAAACTCTTCAATCAGTGGCGCACGCAGACTGGCATATTCCTTGAGTTGACCCAGTGACAACATCAGTTGCCTTGTTGTCCAAAGTACTGGTTTAGGCAAGCATATTTTATATTTCATTTGGAAATCAAGGTGCCAGAGTCTAAAGAAAGAAGAGAGGACCACAGTAATCCAAGTGGTTTGAGGTCTTGTGTCAAGTTTTTAAAGTCGGTGATGATTTGGGGAGTCTTTCTAATAAATGTCATTAGCTGTAAACCATGAACTAAAATACCTGAAATGTGTAACTGAAATCAACAGAGTTTACCTGATTTACTGAAATAAATTACATTCAATGATGAACAAATTGACAGGAGTTTCCCTTGTGAAGAAATGGAGTGCACAGGAACAAAGGTGTTCAAGGCGACCTTGCTCACAGAGGTTTAGGAGTGCAGTCACGACAGAAGCCTCATGCATCTTACCCTTGATGTATGATCCACTAAAAATGAGCCTCAAGACCACATTCAGTCCACAAAGTGTGTGAGAACTGCAGTCAGTCATTCAAATTTCCCCATTATTCTCCATTTTTTGACACTGTGTTACAACTTGCCCCGAGAAACAATATGAAAACCTTTCCAACCAGCGTTCAGTCACAATTATGGGTGCCATGATTTGCTCCACTGAACTGGGGAGTTTCTCCCACCATGTTTCCAACACAAAAAAGGTACATATCCAGGGGGCTGATGGTTTGATAATGGCAAATGCACAATGCACTAAAGTGTAGTGCAAAAAAACACCCTGTCACTATTAAACTGTGCAGACAAGAACCAACACATCCTACTAGTTCACTCCTATTTGTACCTGCACCCCTATCGCTTTAACCATCGCTTTCTACATGTCAGGTGCCTTGCAAAAGTACTCATTCTTAAATTAACTTTTTTTCATATTTTGACCATTTACAAAAATAAAGCTGTTTCCAATTGAGTGGGACATTATTTTTTAAGACTTTTCACAAAGAAAAATCTGAAAGTGGGACATGAATTTGTTTTTTCAGCTCTGCTTAAATCGATACTTTGTAGAACCACCTTTTACTCAATTACAGCTACAAATGTTTTGTGGGTATATCCCCAACTTGTTTTACACATAGAGGTATCATTTTGTACATATTCTTTGCAAGGTACTTCATGCTCAAGCAGATCAGATGGAGATTATCTTTAAACCCTATCAGATTTTTCTACAGATTATGATCTTTATATAATCGAGTAGTCTTCCTGCACGTGATTCCAAATGGAACATCGTTAAAATGCAATGCAATATTCCCATTACTGTTTTCAGTATTGTGGTTGATGGCAGGTATTTACCATCTCAGCAAAAGTTAAAACAGCAGGTATGAATAATAATTTTTGAAAATATAGAAACAGTTCAGTAAAAAAAAAAAAAAACAACAACCAATTTGGCTCTGTATTCAATTAAAAATATAGGTAAACACTGACAAATGTTCAACATCTTTATGTTGGGCAAAGGGTAAAAAAACAAGACATCATAAAAAGCAAAAAAAGAAACTTTAATGAGAAAAACGAGCAATATTTTCTGTCAAATGAAATCACTTAACCAAACAAAGATAACTGTACCAAGTAGAGGGAATGAGGCAGTTCTTGCATTTGGTTTAATTAGATTACACATACTTAAGTTTGTACTTGGTCCAAGTGACATGCCAAGGTATAAAAATAAAAACTCCCTCTGTTGAAAGTATCTTTGTAAGACAAAATGTTCAGACAAAAGAATGGATCAAGCATTTTTAAACCTCTGTGAATAACCTTGAAGTCCATAAAAAAATAAGGTTGAAAAAAATGTTCTCACACCAAAAAAAAAAAAAAAAAAAAAAGGAGACAAATGCACTCAGTTTCTTTTCCATGCACTTTAGTTAGAAGGGAAAGCTACTAGATATCAAAGCAAAAAGCCCACAGATCAACCATAAGCCTCTATCAGAGAAAATGAATTCAAGGTAGAGCGGCAAAAGCAGAACAAGTCACCACAGCACAGAGGAAAGAAAAAAAACACCTGAAAACATCAATTTCTGAGAAAATTCTGATTTTTGTTTTAGTAGTTTAAAAATAGTAAATGTTCCGTTTGAAATTAGCTTTCTGACTGACTAATTTGATCCGGAAGTGCATTTGAGTGTTAAGGTGGGGAACACCCTCACTGCTGCTGCTGTTGGTTTCAGCCAATAAAACATGTCGATCAAAGCAGATACTTCCTGGTTCGGTTTCTGTTATTCAACACAGACAGACTAAGCTGAATTCTTTACTCATAAACTGAACTGTGGCTGCTACAGCATGTTGCTATGATAACTGCAGCCTTAATGAGGTTGCGAAGGATTGATCATTCAAGGTTCAGAAGGAGAAAGTTAGTGTTTTAAAAAGTAACCAGTGAAAGTTTGATCCAAACCAGGAGTAACAACTGTTGCATACCTTGTGTTAAACCATTAGAACTGTCCTTATCTGAGCTGTAAAAAAGGACTCTGTTTTGTTTTTTTTTGTTGTTTTTTTTTTTCAATGGCCCATAGGCCTTGGATGAAATAAATGTTAAATTTGGAAATGAAAGTGCAACAGTCAGGAGGAGGAGAGCAGAGGAACATAATCCATGTTGCTTGAAGTCTGTTGGGAAGTTTCCAGAGTGATTTGGGGAGCCATGTTACCTGCCGGTGCTGACCCACTGAATCTATTGAGTCTACCAGGACACTGTAGAGCAATTCATGTTTCAATTCTTTTTTTTTTTTTCTTTAGTCTAATATTTAGAGAAAATTAACCAAATACTTCAAATACCATGTGCATATTAAATGTATACAAGTTGAGTTACATTTTTGGAGCTGAAATTAAGAAAATAAATGACCTACGATTTTATTTTAATTTGTTCCAATGCTCCTGAACGTTGCACTTACTGCAAGAAACTTAAAAGCTTTCATCAGCCATGTGATGCCTGCCTGCATCCTACAAAAAAGGCATCATCAATGCAACCAGCTTCATATCTTGAGGTCACCCTGTCTATCCATGCTGCTAATTAGAGGTTAATATAAACTCACAAAACCCTGTCTTTTGTTTTGAGTTGCAGTACATTAGCTCCGCTGATAAGAGCCATAAAGACAGTTGTGAATACTCCATTTTCTGTGACGTGCCTGACATATTACTGATTTAATGCGGTGGAGAGAGGTAATGAGGAAATCAACATGCAATTCCAGCACACATTAGATATGAGAATAGCCTCGGTGGCAAGTCGGTAATGGAAGCCTGTGCCTTCCCTCCCCCGACCCCCAAAAAAGAAAAAAAAAAGACAAAGTAAGATGTAAAGATGAAGCAGAGATGCAGCACAAAGTAATGGCGGCTGAAAATCTCAGCTTGCACTAGACCACACAAGTGGAATGAAGACAGAGAACAGCTCATTGATTGGTTCAATTGATGAAACAGTCAATCGTTCATTGACCTGTCCGCAAAGAAGGAGGCAGTGCTTCCTGACATGTGTTTGGCCAGCTCAAACATAACACTACTCACAACAGAAGACGAGGATTTTATCTGTCTTTGTTAGTTCATACTGCAAGTAGTCATGTGGATGCTTAACGGTGAGTAAAACAATCAGATATCTAAACTAATTGAGTTTTAACATTTCAAAATGCCAAAAAAGAAAAAAAAAAGAAAAGATATTTCTAAATTAAATTATTGATGTTTCCTGTAGAGAAAACAAACACCACCGGTGCTTCGATGCCAAGAATCAGTATGGAGTTACAAGCCACTCAGCACATGTCATCAGCGGAGAATATCCTCTAAAAGCTGGAATTCAACAGTGTGTTTTGACAATTCTGTCTCAGCCTTGACTGGCAGAGAATGGCAGCCAATCCCCATTTCAAATGTGACAAGCAAAAACAAAGCCTGTCAGAATGAGTTGGAGAGATGTCTACTGAGAGCCACATGTGGAGAGAAACAGAGTCGGGGGGGGG